>NW_002987774.1:80041-85039 GCF_000006295.1 Pediculus humanus corporis | reverse complement strand
AATTATTATTAAAAATATTTCGTTTGCTTCTGCGATATTATAATAATAATAATAATTTAATTTTTCGATTTTTATTTCCCCCCTCCCCACCCGCCCGCTCCCTCAACGATAATTACAAATAATAATTGGGAAAGTTTAATAGGAACAATAATTTTTTTTTTTTTGATTGATTTATTTTAAGTTAGGAAAATTAGTTGAATAGAAGAGGATGTGAATCATTTGATATGATATCCGGTTGGAAAATGTGGCGATATCCGGTTTAAAATGTGTCGATATCCGGTTTAAAAATATGATGATATCCGGGAGGAAAAATTTTTTTTTTAGGAATTTTCTACCGGTATAGGATATAAGAAAACAAAAAAATGCATTTTTTGGTCACGTGTTGTAACATAACAAATGACACGTTATTATTCTTCTTACACGATCTTCTTGTTTACTTTTTTATAATTTCAACCACAACAAAACCGGTCGAAAATCTTTGACCTTTTTTTTGTTGTTTGTTGTTTGTTGTAATCGGTCGTCACATATTAAAATTATATGAATGACAACCCTGGAAAATTGTAAAAAATTGTATAATTTTTGTTGTTGTTGTTGTTGTGTGCGGACAAACGACGTTTACGAAAATTTTTTTTTTTACCCACACATATATACAAAACATAATTATTTCAAATTATGTAATTTTTCCTCCTCCTCCCCCCCCCAAAAAAAAACAGATGAATTCTATCGTGGCGATAGAAAAAGACTCTTTAAAACAAAAGTAATTATTATCATTATTTTTCAAAATATACATTCAAATAATAATAATAATAACGAAACGAATTTTAAAACGTTATTAAATAAACGTAATCAAGTAAAAAATTTTCACTATCGGGTAACAAATGATGATTCCGTAACAATATATTTTTTCTGAACAATTACGTATTTATTATTAAAATTTTTTTTTGTGATAATGATAATGATAATGATAACGAATTTTAAAAAAAACGTTAAATAAATAAATAATCGCCGGATAATTAATTAATTATTAATAATTAACGATGTAAAAATTTTACGATCGTTTTTGCCTTTACGAAATCATTAAAAGAATCTCCCGTAAGTAAAAAGTAATAAATAAATTTAATAGATTTAAACAATGTTAATTAATAATAAATAATTTTTTTCGATGGAGTAACTAATAATAATAATAATAATGATAATGATAATAAAATGAATACGAGTTTTTTTATTACAAAATTAGTTCATGGAAATAAAATTTTCCGTTTTTTTTTTTTTTTTTCACTTTCCCAATCAACACAACTTACTACTCGGGACTGGGCGCGTATATAAAAATTTAATTTTTTTTTTTTTACGCTACCGACTAATTTTTTTTTATTAATAATAATAATAATGATAATGATAATAATAATAATGACTTACACGTTATTACTAAATATTATTTTATTTTTTTTACTACTACACCATGACTAATGCGTGATAAATTTTTTTTTTTTTAAATTACGTTCAATGAACTTGCTTATTTGCATGCCGATTACTTTCTTTTTATTTATATTATTATTATTATTATTATTATATTTTTATTTATGCGTGCGAAATTTAGGTTTGCAATAAAAAAAAAATTTTTTTAAAGCGTTTTCGAAACGTGTACGAAAATTAAAATTTATTTAACACGTCATCGGTAAAACGATGGAATAATCATCATCATCATTATTATTATTATTATTATTTATTACTCGAACCTCGAACGTATTACTCGCGAAATTATTATTATTATTATTATTCATTTACTTTTTTTATTAGGGATTTATAAATAAATAAATAAATTTAAGTCATCGACAAATTTTTTTTTTTTAGGGAATCAACATTATTTAATTAATTCGGACGAAATATTAATAATAATAATAATGATTATTTATTTAATTTTCGGGGGGGAGGGAAAAATTTTTTTTTAACTATTTACGATAATGATAATAATAATAATAATTGTGTCATTTTTTTTTTGGTCGGAACCTACTTTCATCAAATATAAAAAAAAATAACAAGTATCGAGTGGATTTATAGAAAGTGAATGAGTTAAAAAATATTATGCAATCGAGTACATAATACACGAAGATTGTAAATAATAATAATAATAATAATAATAATTTAAAACGTTAAATTTTCAAAAATAAATTTTTTTTTTCGCCACGAAATTTATACTAATTTATTATAATTGTTAAGATATTTTACTCATTGTATTTGTTTTTAAATAATTTTTTTTTTTTTTTAACTCGTCAAATAATAATAATAATAATGATGATGATAATGATGATGGTGTACGAGTCGATAAGAATTTTAAAAAAAAAATAAGTAATAGATAAATGAATAATTATCATATTACAAACGCACGAATCGAATATCCATAACATTTTATTAACACTTGTTCCAGTAATCTGGAAATCGTGAGTGTCGGAATATATTATTATTATTATTACGTTTTTTTTTTTTTTTTTTTTTTTTTAAATTTGCTACTTATCAAGTTCCGGGTTTTCCAGTTTTATATCAAAAAAAAAAAAAAAAATTACATCACAGATTAGTTAACTTGTTGTTGTTTTCTTGTTATTATTATTATTATTATTTTATCTTATTCGATATATGAATTTGATGTTTTGTCACGCACCCCCTCCCCCAAAAGGGGGCGTTAAAAAATTTTTTTTTTCCCCTCCTTGTTGGATTGTGTTCGTTAGGGTAACATTAAAAAAATGAATAACTCTGAGGATTAAATGGGAGACGAGTTATTTGTTATTACGTAATCCGACTGACCCGACATTTTTTAGATCATATCACGTAAAAACAATTATAAACAAAAAAATTTATCGTAAAAATGCGCGATATTCGAAAGCCATACAAAAAAATTTAAATTCATTGAGATTTTCATAACAACAAACGCATGATACAACCTGATAACCTCATCAAAAAATCATCACATAATCACCTGATAAGAAAAATAGTATAGTTTGATTACCAGAGTAAAAACAAATTTATAGTCGCTTGTTACAAAATTTTTTCGTTAAAAATATGAGGAATGTGAGAGAATCATTAAAAAAATGATGATTTGCTAAGCTAAAAACATTAAAATTATTTTTCTTATATTTGCTCTAAGGTTTCCATATGATTTCGTATACGGTTTATGCTTTTCACCGGTAACTTGTACAATATTATTATTATTATTTTTAAAGAATTACCGATTTATTTATTTGTTTATGGTTGTATAATAAATAAAACAAAATTAAATTTTATTTTTTATTTAAAAAATAAATAATGAATAAAAAAAATTATTTATTATTAACATTTTAATACCCGGGTTTACAAAAAAAATTTTTTTTGTTTTTTTCCATACATTTTAAACGACGGTATAATAAATTAAAAATAATAATGATAATAATAAAAAATTAATTATACTTTTAAAGGGTATCGATTATTTTTTTGTTTGTTTGTTACAATCGAGAGTAATAAAAAAAAATGATTTGCAGATAATAAAAAAAAAAAGGTAAGGTTTTTACCTAAATATAGATAGAAAAAGAGACCTAAAAACCTTAAAAAAACTTTTACTTTCTTTTCTTGTAATTTTAAACACCTTAACTGTCTTTTAATGATGACAAATATATTTTAAAACATCAATCACAACAACAACAACAACAACGACAACGACAAAGACTTCATTTTTTTTTTTTAGCGTGAAAAAAAATTTAAATTTCATTAAACTTTACTGGACAAAATCCTTGTTTGTTTAGAAAACAAATTCAGTCGAAAAAAAAACGTTTTTAATCATCATTTATTTTTCACGAACGTGTCATTAGATATTGACTAGCATTTCCTTTTTATTCAAATTTCACGCAAGAACAATGCACCGCAATAAAAAAAAAAGGAAAATTTTTTTTTTTTTTATTTAAATTTTCTTTTAAGAGGATGAAATTGTCGTAAGAGTGCAACGGCTGGTGCTTCAAACAATACCGATATGACGATCGATGCCAAATAAGACATGGAAAAATACCCGAAAATGGCAATTATCATTGTATCCCTTTGTAAATGTATCGGACCATCCATGTGAGCCATGGCAGACAACATTATAAGAGGATGAATTAAATACGCGCAATATGTGAGACGACTTATGGGAATTAATATTTTTGACGATAATATGACGTTTACAGGTCCCCCATATCCTGTGACGCATGCGATTATTATCCAGCTTATGGAAAGTGCCCAGGCAGTGTGACTTAGTGCAACATAAGCAGCAGATTGTATTTCGTTAAGTTCGTTATACAACCCGTGAACCAAAACGAATGTTGTTACGATTGAAATGATCCAGAGAAACGTGACAAGGCCCTGAAAATGTATAAACAATTTTTTTAAACAATTTACTTATTAACAAATTGACGTCTCATTAAATTATAATAATTACCTTGTGGTAGGTAGCTTTGCAATTAATTTTAGCAAGATAAAATCCAATGGCCATACCTACAATGTAAGGCCCTAATCTCGTCCACGGTTTGTCGTATAATTGATCGAACAATCCTAAAGGTTCTTCAATACTAAAAAAAATTTTTTTTTAAAATTAATATTTTATATTTCAAAGGTAAAAAAAAAAATTTAACCGGAAACGGAAACAACCTTGGTTTGTGATGAGTGTAAAGAGTTATTACGGCAGTTGTCACCCAAGAACTTACTAATAATAATATCGTAAACGCTGCTGTCGTTTTAAGATACCTGAAAAAGGTTTAAACGTTAAAAAAGATGGCGTTGTATGATATAAATAATAATAATAATAATAATAATAATAATAATAATTAACCTTGAGGATATTAATAGAAGTAAAAGGCCGAGAAAGTAAAATTGTGTATCGTTGGCAAGGTACCAGCTCCAAATCATACACTGTAATAAAAAAAAATTTTTTTTTGTTGTTGTTTGTTGAACGTGACGATGAGAATAATAATAATAATAATAATAAAATCAAGTGCAAAC
>NW_002987774.1:75873-80021 GCF_000006295.1 Pediculus humanus corporis | reverse complement strand
CAATTAAATATGGCGGAGTCAAACGTATTAAACGATAAGTTAATCCTCCGAATAATTTCACAAAAGTCGTTTTTAATGATTTTATTAAATTTTCATCTTTTTTTTTGTTTTCATTTGATCTTTTGTTCGTTTCCGCTTTGAAATAAACGTATGAAATTAATAGACCGCTAAAACAAAAATTTATTTATTAATTCCATGGCGTTTCGGATTTGAATTTTGCAAAACTTTGTGTTTTACTTAAAAAATATTCGTTTAAAAAAGTATTTAAGGGTGGGAGGAGGGGGCGGGGTAAAGCGGGAGTAACGATAAAATTTTTGTGGGCGTGTTAAAAACAAAAAAACGAGGGAAAAAATGGGAAAATTATGACGGTGAATGGCGAAAAAAAAAAGGAGGTTAATAAAGTAAAATTAAATCCGAATGATGATGATGATGATGATATATCACATAATAATTTAAGTGAAAATTTTTAAAATTTAAAAAAAATAGGAAAAGTAGGGTGAACGTTCCAAAAAAACGGCGACGAAGAAAGTAAAAGACCTTAAACTCAAATTTTTTAAAAAATTTCATTTGATTTGTTTTCCTTTTCTATTTTAAAAAAAAGGGTCAAAGTTCAAACAATTAATCGATGAAGAATACCTTTAGGAAAAAAAATCGTTTTACGTAATATTAATATTACGGAACTAAATAAATGGTGTAATATGGGAAAAAAAATTAATTTTTGGATTTTGCCGTGAGGTATTAGCGAGTTTCATCCCCTTTGAAGCGTTTTGCAACCCCGTTTTCACCCTTTTACCAAAAAACAAAAGAAATTTTAAAAAGTTAGGATTAGGACGACGTCCATTACCTTAATAAGAAAAATGTATCCACGGAGAAAGCACCGTTGCTAATGGATTGAAAGAGAAAATCCCTTTCGACAATGGCTCGAAAATTTTTATTATCTGAAACAAAATAACAAAAACGTGTTTACTATTATTATTATTATTATTATTATGATTTTGCGTCGGCGTGGATGATTGATCTCAATTTTAACAAATCCTTTAATTAAAGTATAAATAAAATTTAAAAAAAAAACTATAATTATATTTAATTATACATTTTCCTCGTTTTCTAATTTTATATGTTTGTTTTTAAATCGCATTCGTAGTCAAAACGCGTGAAAGTGATTTTTTTTTTTTTTTCGATTGGTACACCTGCTGTGTGTGTGCATATACGCACGCATGTTTATTTTTCAATAGAATTTGTAATCGTCATCGTTACGTAAAAAAAAAAATCGATTATATTTTTTTAAATAATTTTAATTATTTAAATTTTCTTTTGTCATCGTATTGGTCTTTAAATTTTAAAGAAATGCTTTCGCCAGTGTTGCCAAATTTATCATCATACCAACGTACCAACAAAAGGCATCGTTATCATGCAAGTATGACCGGCTATAACCCAAAGTAAACTGAAAACTCTAAATCCGTGTATGCATGATAGTGAATCTTTTGATTTCGAATGACTTATTTTTTCCAGGTTTCGTTTCAGTGAAAAACAAAGAAAAATTTCCGTTAGGGTACCTGGAGAGGAAAAATAAAAATTAAAATTTTTTAAATATTATAAAAAAAAAAAAAAAATTTACGAATCGATTTTTTTTTGGACTCTTACTTAATTTATTTTCAGATGATTCAAATGAAGCAACGCTGGGTGTCGATGTTGAATCCGCAATCGAATTTGTATTTTCTACTAGACCGAGTTCGGATCCTCTTATATTTCCTAACAAAAAAATTTATTATTATTATTATTAATTTATTACGTAATCGTTTTATTTTTTTTTTTTTTTCACATCGGTGACAGTAATTTTTTCTTCTACGATGATGATAATAAGAATTATTATTATTATTAATATTTGTAAAATTTATAAAATCGAAAGTCGTTGTTCTTTGGATTTTTCTTCTCCAAAACTTTCATCTTTTTGTTTTAATTTAAAATTTTATCTGATGATTTATAAATCATTCAAAATGATTGATAAATAATACTAAGTAACAATTTTTTTTCGGTTAATGCCAATCAAAATTAAAGTTTTTAATAAGAGAAAATAATTTTATCATCACTTTGTCAGAAAAACTTTTTTAAAAATCTTATTAAAATATTAACTTATTATTTTGTTTTGGCATGATTTTATATTTAAAAGAAAATCTTCTTGTTGTCATAGAATAAATAAATGTCTTCTTTTGACACGATTAAAATCTTCGTTGGGGGGGGAAAAAAAACTTTGACGTTAAATTACTCTATGACTTCCTCCGCAATTTTTTTGTTTTAAAACATCATAATAATAATAATGATAAAACGTGGATTATTAACGATTTTCGTAAGTTTATTACTAAACTCTTTTCTTTTTTTTTCTTTTTCATTTAAAAATTTAAAAATAAACGAAAAAATAAAAATAAAAACGTTAATAAAAAATTTAAATTTTCGGTTCGAAACCTGAATTTTGTTTTCTAAAAAAACAAGACAAGAAAACGACAAAATAATAATTTTTTTTTTTTTTTTGGAAATGACGTAATAAAACGCGTCACGCGAACGTCAATGGACCAATTTACATCTTTAACTATAAACATAATATTTCTATTTACTTTCAATTATTTTTTTTTACGTAATAATTTTTTTCAACTTTCTTTCAATTCCCCCCTCCCACACCTCCTACCCCTCCTCCTCATTCTCCTCCTTCTCCCCAAAAAAAAAAACAACGCAAGTAAAATTATCGTTATCACACTTTAACGCAATAATATAACCGTTGAAAATGAAAAAAAAAAAAAAACAATTAAATAATAATGATAATGATTGTTACCTTCCACGTGATGGCTCACGAAAAATTTTAATTTTTCAATAGTTGAAATTTTAATTGAAATTTTATTTTGACCTATTTCCTTATTTCTTTGACCTTGATTGTTTATTTTTTTCTTTTGATCCAATAATAAATCGATCCATGTTCCAGTTATCATCATTAATATGGCAATCACTAGTACGACTCTGTAAAGAAAAAACAAAATGGCGGGTAAATTTTTTTTTGGGTAGATTTTTCTTATCAAAGGAATTTGATAAGAAACAAAGCAACGTAACTCTGGATATTAATTTCGTCTGCTTTTTTTTTTTTTACAATGAAACTTACGACTTATTTGATTTATGGATTTTAATTTAGGTACGAATTTTTTCCTTTTGGAAATTACCGGTAATTTTAAAAAAAAATTATAAATTTAATGATGACGTAATAACACGCGTGTCCTCGATTAATAATTAATTTTATTATTATTATTTTTACGTAATTTAAAAAAAAAAAAAAAAACAAAGGAAAAAAGGACCGAAATTTATATATTTGACATCATTGTTAGTGACACTTCCTTTTTTTTCGATTGATTAAATATTTATTTAAGTTTATGTAAAACAAACATGAAAAATAATTTCCTTAGTTTAAATTGACGGGATTAAATAATAATAATAATAATATTTAAAATATTACGTCAAAAATAAAATTAAAAACTTTTGAAAAACTTACGCTAAAATAATAGCCATTGGTTCTAAATAAAAATTATAATTAGGATTTGGTACTTTTCGTAATGATTTCAATGTCACAACATCCGGTACATATTTTTCCATAATTGTTTTCAAATCATTTTTCTTACATTCGGAGGGTAAACAAAGACCCATGGTCACCGGTCGAAACTAAATAGGAAAAAAAATAAAATTTTTTTTAAATTGTTGTGGATCTCTCATTTAGTTTTTAAACAAATTGTTTTTTTTTTGTTACCTTTCTTTGTTGTAACGTAGTTGTATTTAAATTAATTTGATATTTTGCCGTGTAGTATGATACTGGAAAAGGTGGGGATTCATTTTTAGCATTTAAAAAATCCAAACAAGCCGATTGTGATCCCAACCAATAATCATTCCCGAATAAAAATGTATGTGCGTATGATCCCGTAGCATCCAAAACTAAAAAAAAAAAAAATTATCCATCAATCACGACTTATTTGGTTTTGTCATACGTAAAATAATTTTTAATAATAATAATAATAATATTTTTAATAAGTAATTAATTAAAAATAAATAAGTTATGCAATGATAATGGGGACTTTATATTCAAAATAAGCCATATTTAATTTATATAAAAAAAT
>NW_002987774.1:73764-75640 GCF_000006295.1 Pediculus humanus corporis | reverse complement strand
GATGATGATGATGATGATGATGATAAAAAGAAATTTTGTGATTTAAATAATTTCTATTCATTTCCGATCAAAACCCCTCTCATTTTTTTTTTGTTAAGATTTTCGTTTTTATTATTATTATTCAAAAAAAAACCTTTTCATAATTTCCCCACCCCTTTCTTTCTTCCTTCTCAATTTATTTTTTTGTTTTCATAACTTCTTTTTATTTTTATTTAATTTTTATTTAAAAGTTATGCTTCATTTAAAAAAAACACAATTAAAATTAAAAATTTAAATTTTAATTAAACATTGTTTTTACTATTATTATTATTATTATTATCTCAAGCAGAAGAATCTTTCGTCGTGATTGTTACACAATTAAATTCGTAATATATCGATAAAAATTAACAACAGGTACGTTTCCTTTATTTTTAAGTAAATAAAAATTTCACTTAAGAATTTTTTTTTTTTTTTTTTTTCCACAAGCTTACATAAATCTTATTTACGAAAAGAGATTTAAAGTAAAATATTTTTTTTAATTCGTATCAGTTTAAGATTAAGAAATTGATGGAAGTCGATGAAGTTTATTACGTAAAAAAAAAAAAAGTGTGAAACCCCCCTCCCCCCTTAGAAAACAAAAAAGAAAAAGAAAAGTATACGTACGCATTCTCACAATATTAAAAAGATATTATTATTATTATTTATTTATTTATAATATTATTATTATAATAAAAAAAAAAAAATTCCATTAGGAAAAAATCGTATAATTTAAAATCACGTGATCATATATATATATATTTCCTTGAACTTAAATTTTTTTTTTTTTAAAACTTTTCAGGTCGTATCACACAGGTTTTTAACCTGTGGAATTTTAATGGTTTTTATCAGATAAAATTTTTTTTTTTTTTCTTAACTATCTTCACTCCATAAATGTCCTATTCGTCAACCCGCCCCCCCTTCCCTCCCCCCGAAAAAACTCGTTTTTTTTTGACTCGTTTTTCTGGATGAAAATAACGATATACAAGAATTTCATTTTTATGTATTTCTATGGATTCAATAAAAAAAAAACTCAAATTTTTGATAACTTTTTGTATGGTTATTAAAACAAAATGGCGTGCGATAGATTTAGAATTTAATTAATAAAAAAAAAAATCCATAACTTTAACCATAAAATAATAATAATAATAAACCTCACGGATGAATCTCTAAAAAAAAAAAAATTAACCTTTCGAAAAATACATTTTTTTTTTTCTACATTACTTTCACCCTTCATACTTTTTTTTTTTTGTACGTTTAATAAAAGAAAAAAAAATAGATAAATAATAATGATAATAGTAGTATTAAAAAAAAAAAAAAATGTAGGCAAACGAGTTATTATTATTATTATTATTGTATAGTGGGAAATAAAACAACTTGCGGGTAACTCTACCGGTTATCTAATACATTCCTTCCTTCCTCTCTTGTCGGTTATGACGTAATACTCATTTATTTATTATTATTATTATTATTATTATTATTATTATTATTATTATTATTATTAATAATAATACTTTTTATTTTCTATTTTTTGTAATTTGACGTACAAGAAAGTTTAATTAGGTGAAATGAACTTTATTTTCTTTGTCATCTCTCTTCGGTATTACAATAATAATAATAATTTCCTTTCCTTTCCGGTTTTTTTATTAAATCAAATGCCAAGGTCGTCACATAGAAAAATCTTTCTTTTTTTTTTTTATTGTTGTGTGCGTGAGTGCGCGTGTTTTATAATTTAGCTGTTGTGTAAGGTGAAAGTATTGAGTTAATAATGAAAGAGCTCCCCCCGCTTCCCCCCCCCTCTTTCTCTCTCTCTCTCTCGGCTTTATTTTTTAATTAAAAAAGTTAAAAAAAAAAAATTAAA
>NW_002987774.1:63458-73478 GCF_000006295.1 Pediculus humanus corporis | reverse complement strand
AATAATAATAATAATAATAATAATAATAATAATAATAATAATAATAATAATAATAATAATAATAATTTATTTTATACGATTTCATTTTGCGGCCATTGTTTTGTGTATATTAAAAAAAAAATTATTTATTTATGTAATGTTTATTAACTTGTTTCCCTATCACACACACACACACGCACACAGGCACAATAAGGGGGAAAAAAAGCGTGAAAGTCATTTTTTTTTATACATTAAAATTATTTTTTTCTTTTGTTTAAAATTGTGACTTTGCAATTTGTTATTACTCGCGATTCTTCGTTAGTATATTAAAAAAAAAAAATCGATCATTAAAAAATAAATAAATAAAATTAATATCCTGTTTATCGATATGCTTTCTTTTTTTTTTTTGTTATCCTACGCAAAGAGAGAGAGAGAGAGAGATTAAATAAGATAAATAAAATTATTCCGGTTTATGTGTCCAGTTACGTAATGATAAGAAGATCTTCACGTAAGAAATAATTTATAAAATTATCACGTTTCCTGAGAAAATATTATCCGACACACGCACACGCACACACGCACTACTTTTTTAATTCGATCGGATTCGACAACAACAACAACAACAAAAATTATTTTGTGGTAAAAATGGCCGTCATTAAAATTTAACCTTCGAAATTTGAAAAAAAAAAAAAAAAATTATAACCTTTTACATAAACACACAAAACATAATAATAATAATAATAATTGGAGCTGGAGATTTAGTAATGATTACATTTCTTTCATAACATCTCTGGAAAAATTAATGTGTAATTTTATGTTATGAATGAGTCGAACCGAAAAATTTTCATAAAATTATTTTTATGACAGTGATAACGATAATACGTTGTTAAGAAAATTTCGTCGCATTAATTTTCACAGAAATTTTTTTCGCCATTTTTTTTTTTTTAATAATAATAATAATAAGTTAGAATTTCAAGGTTGATTAAACATTTATTTTAAAAAAACCGAAATGGTTAGCTATTGTTATAAAATATCCTATTATTATTATTATTACGTTATATCGAAAATAATGATTTATTTTTAACTTCCGCGGATATAAAAAAAAAAAAAATCGCAAATGGCGGATGACATAACAAACCGGTTAAAGAACTTTATGCGTCCGAAAAAGAAAATGAAAATCATTACTTAAAACATGACTCGGTTGTTTTCTGTATTGCATACAATCATCAATATAATAAAAAATGAAATTTTTCTTTTTTTTTTTTTTTTTTATCATTGGCATATGAAAATACCCGTGTTATGCAAAAGGGGAAAAGCCCTAAAGTTGATTAACTTTAAGGTGGAGGAAATGCGCGTAAAAAGAAAAAATTACTCGGATTTAATTAAAAAAAATTACGTGTTAAAATCAATAAGTAATTAAACGTAAATCTTAATTTCCGTTTCTGAAACGTTTTGAGAAAAAAAAAAAAAAACAAAATTATTACTCTATGACGTATAATTTGGCGCGTAAATTTAAAAAAAAAAATTTTTTTTTTTCGTAATTAAATATCGATCATTAAAAATTTACAGTTCACTGATTATGGGGATTTTTTTTTTTTTAAATTTTATTTTACATAATTAATAAATTATGATAATAAATTGATTACGTATAATTATTATTATTATTATTATTACGTGTGTTTATTTGATTAATAAAATTAGGAAAATTGTAAAAGACCCTCAGGTAATTTTGTCACCTTTCAAAATGCAGTTTTCTTAAATTTCATTTCATTTTTTTTTTTTTTTAAAGAGATTTTTTCGATTGGGTAATATTCTTTGAAAGTTACTCAATAAAAAAAAAAACACACACATCAATCCGGAAAAACAGAAAATATTTAATAAAATTGAAAATTACGAAAAAAAATTTTCCAACTCTCGGAAAAAAGAATTGCATACTTTTTGAAGAAAAACTCTTTGTTGAATCATTTTTTTAACCTAAAAAAAAATTTCTTTTGGGATTTTTATTTTGTCCTTCGAGTTGAAACTTTCTACCCAATAAATTTATTTTTTGTTTTGATTATTTTGTTTGTTTTTGTAATTTGAAAAAAAACTTTTCGATATTGTTTTGTGTAAATAATTAATTTAAATTAATTGGTTTGGTTCACAATTAATAATATTGCTTATAATTTTGTTGTCTTTCAAAAAGGTTAATACATGTTTATTCTTTAAATGATACAAATGTTTAGCCTAAATCAAAAAATTTTAGAAATAAACTAACCGGTAAAAGCCTAAATTGGAATGCACAATAAAGTTTTAAACTTTTTCAAAAACATAATTTAAAACAGAAAATGTTTTGTGAAAACATTCAACAAAATTTTAGTCAACTTGCCCACTTGTTAAATATTTCATACAATCAAAGAATTCCATCAGGTTCTGTCGAATATTTTTCAACTCGACTTTTATTTTCGAAAAAAAAAAAATTATTTTACTTACTTTTTATCGCCCACGATTCGCCTTCCCTCAATCCAATTAAATATCGATTTAATTTTTCATAACAAACGTTCGATATATTATCACCCTCCATGTATAAAAACAATTCGATTTTTTGAGGATTGAATACGTCTAAATTCGATTTGAGGTAATTTTGAATCGGATTACGAATATTTTCTTCATTTTTCATTTTCATCGAATCGGTATTGTTAATATTTTCATTCGACTCCGTATCGTTTTCAAATATTTTTATATCATGATCTATTTCTAACATCGACTTATCTAAAATTTTATTTTCCGAACGAATGACCGTTAATGTCCAAAAAATAAACAAAAAATTCGCGCACAATTTCATCGTGTCAATAGTCGGCGGCATCGAGAGTGAAACTGAAGATATTAACCATCTTAATAGAGTTCATGATTTGTATAACCTACTCGTTATCTTTAAACGTTATTAGTACCTGGTCATTGGATGCATTTTTACTTATATACTTAACTTATGAGTAAGCCTAACATTTTAAATATTACTTTTCGATATTAACCGACTAGACTGTTTTATATATCTATGACCATCTCAAACGTTTGCAAAACAAAAAAAAACGGTTATAATTTTTTTGTTTTTTGTTTCTGCACTTCAATTATTTAAAAAAACAAATTTCTTTTTGATTTTGGAAAGCGTATGATTTTTTTTCATTTCAAGAAGTTACTTTCATTCATTTACGTGTTTTTTTGTTTTTTAGTTCACCTCGACATTGTATCATTAAAAAAAAAAAAAAAGAAAAGTTTAAGGATACTACTATCAAGGTGTTAAAAAGTTACTACTAATTATAAATAATTTAATGTTGTTGTTCAAAATCCTTGCCATTGATTATAAAAACGAGGTATTTTTTAAATAAATTTATTAATTAATTATTAACAATAACCAAAACAGAAAGAAATCAGATCGAAACCAATTAAAATAAAATTTTCGTTTATATAAATTGCAAAAATTTAATAGTTTTTTTTTTACAATAGAATTATTAAAAATAATAAATAATTAATAATAAAACGCTCTGGTTATTAACATTATTTAATAAAAAACCGTTATCTAATTGATACTATCCAGTGCATCATCATCATCATTATTTAATTTAATTAATTTTAAAAAATGAAACAAGTCCATTTTACATAAGTTTTTGTATATATTTTATTTTTTTTGTTGTACACACAAATGACCGTTGACTAAATTTTTTTTGTTTAAAAAACAAATTATTATTAAAAATTATTTTTTACAAAATCATTAATAAGAATTTAATGGTTTAAGTTTATTATATAATCTATTGTGTAAGAAAAAATATCATTTGTGTTAAATATGTGCTGAATATAACTCTCTAATGAAGTAAGTAATTTTCTTTTTTTTTTTTTTTTTTTTGGAGCTTTAGTATAAAAAATATATTTTAGTCTGACAATTTTTTTTTTCTTCCTTTTTTAAAACAATATATATTTATAATTAAGACCTTTTACATAATTTTTTTACTAACAGCATGGTTAGGATATAAAATAAAATAACAATGTTTTTTTTTTTTTTTAATGGTTTAATAACTTAAATTTTTTTTTGTTAACTTATTACATAACGGCGATGTGAATCAAATTTATTGGAAAAGATGAAACATATTTTTTTAAAAAAAATCATGTCAAGGATTGAGAGTTTTTTATATGTAAATTAAATTTTAAATTGTCTCTCTCTCTCTCTTTCTCTATATGTAAAAAAAAATAATAGTAGCCAAAGAGTTTAGAAAAAATTTATTATTATTATTACTTGGAAATTTTTTTAAAAAATGTTTTGTAATTAAAATTATTATTTAAAACTTTTTTCTGTTTTTTTTTTTTTTTTTATTAAAGTTATATTTTTATTAATTTGAGGCTTTTGATTTGTAAACCTTTTCATTAAAACCAAAGAGGGTAATTTTTCCAAGGGGGGGGGGGTTTCTCGTATGGAACCAAATACATTTGATTAAATTTTAATTTTATTATGATTATATTGATAGGATTATTATGTAATTGAGAAATTATTTGTCCTTCAACATTTTCTTCCTTCACTTTTGATTTTAAACAAAAAAAAAATTTTGTTATGATTTAATCACTTACGATTTTCAACTTGTAACTTTCCCCCCGAAAAAAAATTAAATCATTCGACCCAGTTTGGAAAATAAAAAAAAAAAAATTTTAATAATCGAAAGCATTTCTTTTTTTTCCCCATTTTTCAACGAACAAAATTTTGGTTGTTGTTGTTGTTGTTAATTTTTTTACATAATTTTTTCTTTTTAATAAGTTATGTATTTATTTTAAATACTCTATTATAATTGTCGTGTGTGTGTGTGTACGTGTGTACAACAATAGCTTCAAATGGGAAAAATTTATTTATTATTTTTTTTTTTTTTACCAAAATTTTAACGGTTAATTAATAAAATTTTTAAATTATATTTTTATTTTTAATTGTATTCGGTGTTTGTCGTTTGTTTGTTTGTTTGTTTGTCTGTTTATTAAAAAAAAAAAAAAACTTTTTTCGCGACGTGAAATTTGTGAGTTTCTGTATAAAGAAAGTTTTCGCAAATTAATTACTCACCCGGTTCAAATTAATAAAACAAATATTGTTAAATTGAAATTTAATTGTTTATGAAAAAAAAAAAAATTATGAATTGAATAATGAATTATGAATGGAATTCATAACTACAGATTTTATGTTTTTTTTTTTTTTTACTGTAGGAAAAAAAATTTTTTTTTGCGATCGGATTTAAAAAGGTGTGAAAATTTTAAAGATGGCGATTTGAGTGATTTATTAATTCGCGATATTATTTGCGGGGGGGGGGGGGGAAAAAAAAAAATTAAAATTTTTGAAATTTAATTTGAGAAAAAAACCACAAATTATAAAATAATAATAATAATAGTTATATAAAAAACATTAACGTTTTACATGCTCAAAAAGAGTAAATTATTTTTTTAAATTGTATTGAAAAAAAATAAAATTAAAAATTATTCAACAGATCTGTGGACAAAAGTAATAATAATAATAATAATAATAATAATAATAATAATAATAAAGTTACATAACTCGTTTAATCTATTAATAATTTAATAGATAAACAATGGAATCATTACCGTAAAAAAAAAAAAAAAATTAAATAAAAAAATATGTTTTTTTTTTAATAAATTTTATTTTAATGACATTTATTATTATTATTATTATATAAACTTCTTCTTTGATTAAAAAATTTTTCTCACCTTTTTCCTTTAACAAGTGTGGGTTTTTTTTTTTTTTTTAGTTAGAAACTTAACTGTAATTATTATGATAAAGTAAATTTAATAATGAAAAGTCAATATACGAGCCTCCCATTTTTAAGGTGTTACCTAAACAAAATTCTATGTTAATATGGGAAAACAAACATTTTTTGCCCAGAAAATAAATTTTAAATAAAAAAAAAAGTTAATTAATAAATATCTCTAAATAAATATCCCTCAGGTTAAATGTTACATCAAAAGTAATTATGACGATTGATGAAAATAATGATGATGATGATGACTAATAAAAAAAATATATTTGTTTAGAATCTATTTCCGGTTTCGAATTTGACACAATTATACATTCTTAACAAAATAATAATTTATTTATTTGTTTATTTATTTATGATCACTTTAATAAATTTTTAAATAATTAAAATGATTTTTTATGAGAATTAAGCATATTTTATTATAATTTATTTTTAAATAAATAAAACTTGAAAATTACAACAACAAAAAAAAAAAATTGATTGGATTTTTTATTGGGGGAAAAAAAAGTACAACAAGGCAAAAAAAAAAATGAAAAAAAAAATTATTTATTAAATAATAACACAGTGCTCATGTTTTTTTATAATCCCTTTTTTTTTTTAATTACAAAATCACTTTTTTATTTTTTTTTTTAAATGGCTTTTCAGTCGCGGAAAATTTCATAATAAATAACTATATTATACAGAAAAGAAATGTTTCGCAACTGCATTTATCATTTTGATTGAATAAAAAAAATTAAAAATAAATAAATAGCCAAAAATTTATTGAAAAATTATAAATAATTAAAATCGCTTCGATTTAAAAATTTTTATTTTGCTTCATGTGAAAAAAAATAAAAATAAATGATACACTAACTTAAATTTAAATTTAAATTTAAAAAAAGAATTAAAATTAAAACTAAAAAAAAAAAAAAAAATTATTCTACACCATTTTTGAATTTTTTTTATTTTTTATTAATAATATCCATTGATTGGGATATGATTTTTTATGTACATTAAAACTATTTTTAGCCCTTTTAAATATCATTTTTTTCCGTAACAAATTAATAATACGTTGTTTAAGACATACTTAAAAAGGAAGAGGACTTTATAAATAAAAATTTACCATTCGGCATCTCCGTTAGACCTTTGAAAAACAAAATCTTTTCCCGAAAGATTCATAATACCGTCTTTTAAATAAAATTTCCATTTATTTCTACTTCTTGTAATTTTATCAAATTGGCAAACAACAACGTTATCGGTGTCAAAAAGATCAGACACGTCTTCATCGCTCACGTCATCTCCAGAATTCAATGGCTCCTCTTCAACGGCTCCTTCTAAATTTTCCGGCTCTTCATCTTTCTCTTCTTCCTCCTCTTTTTCTTCTTCTTCATCATCGATATCATCATCGTCTTCATCTGACGTGTCTATCCCTCCATCTACTTGCCTTACAGACTCTGGATATTTGGAAGATGTAACAGTTTCAATTGAATATTTAAAAAGACCAGTTCTTACTACAACATGAGCTGGACCTTTATCGGCTAATGGTAATGATTTTAAAAAATTTGAGTCAAAAGTTCCATCTACTTGACTTGCTGTACTATTATCTTGCTGCTAAAAAATTTCATTGTAATGAAAACATGTTTAATGATTAACTAGCTAATAAAATATATATATATGTAAAATATATTTTTCTTACAACATTAAAGGGCCTGGAAGCAAGCAAACTTCCCGTTTGTTGACCTCTAAGAGCAGCAGTTACATGTTGCTGAAGAACTGATGTGGCTAATGCAGTAGGAAGAGCTAGTGTTGCACCAATAAGGGGTCCAGTTAAAACAGCTTGCAAATGATTTCCTGTAAAAAATTTATATTTTAAAGTCTAAAATTTATAGACAGAACAAAATTGTGGCATTAAAATTATTATATTACCAGTAATTGCAGATTCAGGGACTTGAATGGTCAAAACTCTTGGACCAGTTTCTCCAGATCCCTGCTGAGCAGGCAAAGTAATTTGAACTGGGAAAAGTTTTTCAGAACGAAAAGCTCCTATGGATTGATCATCAGTTGCAATAGCTTGATTACTACTATGTTCTAAAAAAATATAACTTTTTTAATTTTGAGTTTTAAAAAAATTGTAATAATTTTGTTTCTAATATAATTAATTACCTTCTGCATCTCCTGATGGACCAGCAGGTCGCTTTACACCACCTAATTTAATACCACCACTTCTTGCCATACCTACATTTTGGGGTTCTTGGGGTTCGGGAGTTAGTTCTACAGCTTTAGTAGATTGCAACTTAGACTCCCATATTTGTTTTAGCTCCTGTAAAACTTGTTCGTCAACCCCATCATCTAAGAAAGATTCCCTTACATTTGTTACAACATCTTCAATAACACTGTGGTAGAGTTGTAACTAAAATTTCAATAAAATTTGTTAATTCCTTCAATTAATTTTAAATAGAAGAATTATACAATATTTTTTTTTATCAAAATGTAAGTAAATACATGAGAATAATTGTTTGTAATTTTGAAATTTTTTTGTAAAAAAAATTTTTTATATCTATCAAAAATTAGTAATTTGACCTGCGTTCTAATGCAGAATTTATATGTACTTTGAAATATAAAATTATGCTGTCATTTTTATAAAAAAATTTTTCACAAAAAACAAAAAAATAATAAAGCTAACTAAAATTTTAAGACATATATTACAGTTTAAAATAATTCTTATCGATCTTTAAAATTTATTCTGTATAAATGGCTACTTTTTTCTCACGTCATACTTACCACAGTTGATTGGCTTAGAGACATTTTTTGTAAATTATTATCACTACTACTGGGTAAATAATTTTTTTAATATTTTTTTGAATAATCAGAATACATTTTACATAGCATTACTGATTTCTAAAAGTGAGGATTTTTCCACGGGAACCAACCCTACTTTAACTAATAATAACAACAATCGAAGAGACGGAACTTGAAGGTTTCTAATTGCACGTAAAAATTTGTCTACAAATCTACAAGGGACACGTCGTAAACTTGTGGCAAGTGTCGTCATGAGTAACGTATTCTTTATACATAATTTTATTTCCGTATGTTAAAATAATAAAAAAGTGTTAAAGCAAAAAAAGTATAATTACATATTCAACATGAAAAACATAGTGACATTTTCTGTTGTCGTGTTCGAGGTTATAGTTTTAGTAACGTCTCAAAGAGTAGCTCCTGGTGTACCACCACAACATTATCAGCAACCGCCTCCTCAACAATATCAACAAGTACCACAACAACAACAGGCTTATTATCAACCTCAAGTACCACAGCAACCACCTCAACATGTTCCAGTGCCACAACAACCTATGCAACCAATACAACAGCCAATCCAACAACCAACTTATCAGCAAGTGCCTGTTCCGCAACAACCAGCTGCAGTGCATCCTTCGCATCCTCAGGCAGGACATCCACAACAAATACTTCATGCTAGCAATATAGCTCTTGAAAAAGAGTAAGTGTGCAAAAAGAGTTAATGATTTTCATAATAAGTATAATTTGCAGAGAATCAGTGATAACACTTCTCGAAATGAAAATCTTTTTAAAATATTACTTTTTACTTAAAAATTTTTTAAGGTTTTTTTCAATCAAAGAAAAACATTTTAAGTAAAAATTTGTCTAAAATGTTTTAATCTATGTTTAACTTTAAGTAATACCATCAAAAGCAACTCAAAATTTTAATTCGTCTTTTACAGAAATTTATAATTCTACTATTTAACATCTATAGTTTAATTCTATTTTTTTAAAATTTTATTTGTAAATCAAATAATTGAATATGTTAAAATTTCATGTGTAATATTGCAGGCATATTCAAGAGCATTTAGATGTTCCTGTAGACACTAGTAAAATGACTGAACAAGAACTTCAATTTCATTACTTTAAGATGCATGATGCTGATAATAATAACAAACTCGATGGTTGTGAATTAATTAAGTCTTTGATTCATTGGCATGGTAGGTATCACATTTTTAATATATAAAAACTTTAAAAGAGTTTTATAGACTTGTTATTTAAATGGTTTAAGTGCAACAAAGCTTTAATATTTGACTAATTTACTCAAAGCAGGCCTTAAAGTCATGTTACCTTTTTTACATTTACTATCATTTTTTTTTTTTAAATTGTTTTAAAGAAGTAATAATGAGGAAAAAAAAGTAGCACCCTATCCTTTACATTACATGTAATTAATACATTTAAATTATATTTTTTATTCATTTTAAATACAAAATCTTTCAAATGTTTTTAA
>NW_002987774.1:46614-63294 GCF_000006295.1 Pediculus humanus corporis | reverse complement strand
TGTAAATTTTTACTTTGAAAACTTGTCATTTACTTTCTTGCACTAAAATTTCATTTAGTTAATCAAAAATATTTTTGCATCACAAAAATTTGCTTGTTGGGTAGCTTGTATGTTTGACACTATCCAAGGATTTAAAAAAAAAAAAAGCAAAAAAAAAAAATAGGTTTGTAAATGCATAAGGTTTTTCTATTATTTTTTTTTTTTATTTCTTAAATTTAATTTATTGGGGAATACTTAAAAACAGAACAAGGTCATAAAGATCCACATGGTCAAGTCCCGACTGGTCCGGATAAGCTGTTCAAGGATGAAGAATTGATATCTTTAATAGATCCAATTCTGGCAATGGATGATACCAACAAAGATGGCTACATCGACTATCCTGAGTTCATAAAAGCTCAGCAAAAAGCTGCTGCTAAAGCTGACTGAGCTTTAAAAGAATGATTCAGGTGAAGGCCTAATAAGTCTAAAGCATCTTTCTGCTTTTGAAATTTGGTTTATAGCTTTTTTTTTTTCATTTCATAACATGTCTTCATAACATCTTATTGGCATCATTACCTAATATTAAATTTTTTTTTTTTTCTACTAACATTTTAGGGCAGGTGCTTTAATAACTTTTTCACTGCAACTAAATAAAGTAATTACACTCCTAGTCTATTTTTTGTAACAGTGAGTAACCTTTTTTTTTTTTTCTTTTCAGCCGAAAATGAAGAAGGGGATAAACACGAAATCAAAATTCAAACAGATCATGATTTAGAAACAATGATCGATCCAATTCTAAAAGAAATGGATGCCAATAATGATGGATATGTTGATTATGCAGAGTTTAAAAAAGCTTCCTAAGAAAAAAATACAGTAAATAAACAATTATTTTAAGTGAGAGAAAAAAAATTAGTATGGGGTATTATTACAATTATCACAAATATAATAAATTTTAATCAATAAATTGTTAATCGAGTATTAAATAATGAATTCAATCAAATATTAAACATGGAGAGAATTTATTTATTTTTTTTTGCTATTAGTTTTTAATTAAATTTTATTTTGGAGCAGTTAAGTGGCGAGAAAAACTTGAATTAAAATTTTTTTTTTTATTTTTACCACATATACAATTTTTATGAATATTTGTTATAAATTATTTATTGTTTAATTACAAAAATAAAATTTAAAAAAAAAAAAAAAACAATAAAGAAAATTTTTTATTCGGTTAAGACTTTTGATTAATCATTAATTCTTGACGGTTAAAAAAAAAAAGTTTTATTTTATTTATTGTAAAAAAAATGATAAATATTGATCAAATTATATTTAAAATATTTTAAATTTAAAAAATTTATAAATATTGTTAATTGTTTATTATTATTATTATTATTTATTTTTACTTAAATAATTAAATGGTATTTAATTTTTTTGAATAATTTATCAAAAGGGTTAATTTATTATTTATATAAAGTTTATTAGTTTAGTTTTGGGGGAAAAAAATTGGGATAAGTAAAAATATATTCTTATTATTTAGTGAGATAATTATAATTATTTAAATTATTTTTATAAAAAAATATAAAATGTTTAGAAAAAAAAACGTTTTAATAAATGGTGGAGTTTAAATTCTTTGGCCGGCATTTATATTCGCCGACGCGAATCATTAAACGAACGACATGCGCTTTAATTGCTCAAAAATTTTTTATACAAAGAATTTATATATATATATGTGCAACAGATCTTATATTATATAAAAAATATGGTGAAACATTTTGTTTAAGTGCCAAATATCATATGTGTCAAAAACTTTATTACACTGCCAGACATCTGACAAGTGTAATGGATCAAAAACTTATGTACGCGTTTAGAGGATGGATTGGTTTTGTTGCATTCATGGACATGGGTACAGCAATTAGATGCTTTATAGAAAAACGGTCGTTTTTTGGACCGCAAGCTTATTCAAATGCAATAGAATTGCAATTTAATAAAATTGGTAATTTTATAAAAGATAATTTTTTTTTTAATAAGACGGAAAAAATTTTATCTTGATTTTGCTTACAGCTGATCCAACATTACCCAGAGCATTAGGGTATTATTGCATTTTAAAAGCTTTAGTATTAACACACTGTACCTTATTTATTCATTATAAACCGTAAGTTTATTATTATTATTATTATTATTATTATTATTTATTTTAATATTTGTCCTATTATAATTCATTTCTAATTTTTTTGCAGAGTCGTCAATTTGGGTATTTGCTCTTTAATAATGGCATTATTTATGTATTTAACTGAAGTTTTTTATTATCATTCAACAAGTTTGAATTTTTACATAGCTTTTCCTTGTTTATTAAACAGTAAGTATTTACATCGTGTAGTTCGGCTAATTTTAAAGGAGTTATTTTTCTAATAATTTGTTTTAATTTCTATGTTTGTATTTAGTATTAACACTTGTCGGTTTATTAGCATTACCAAGACAATTGTGGGAGCCTTTAATAATAAACGAGGACGAAAATGTGGAGCTTTTACGGCAAGCAACTGCAATCAAACGACGAAGACATGTAAAAAAAACTAATTGAAAATGATTTTCTATTAGATAATTTAAGCACAAATTAGTTTTAAGAAAAATAATTTTGTAATATTTTATACCAATAAAGTTTTTCTAATTTTATTTTATTTCTTTTTTTATTTACCCTAAACTTTTCATACAACTATCATCATACATTACTAAAAGTTTTACTCGTTGATAATTTGCAGCAATGGTATTGATTTTTTTTTCATTTTAGCATAGAGGTTATTAAAATTTTATTTTAAGGGCTTTAATAAAAGGCGGTGTATTTTTAATTTTAATGGTAAGGTAACTTTATTATGCCGACAATAGATTTAAAACTAATTTATTTCTTTATAAAAAAAGGATATGGCATCAAATTAAATTGTAATGTTGCTAGTAAAATTATATCTTGGAACTTTTTTTTTACACTTTATAAGATTTAATTGATGTAAATTTGCCTAAATTTATATAACGAAAACTTAACAACTTTTTTGTTTACATGCTGAAAGTATCTAATGTTTCTAGTATGCTAATCTATCTTGTAGTTTTTAAGTAAACGTTAATTTATATTAAGGTTTTAAATAGTAATTTTTAGTAAAATAAGAGGACACTTTGTTTTTTTTTTTTTAGAAATAAATGGCCTATCATTTAATTGATAACGTACACTCAAAATCATTGACGCCCAAAGAACCAAACGTTGAGTTATTGGATGCGTCATGCGTGCGAAATATCATTGTTTGCCTGGGCAATAACATTGGCAAAACATTTATCGCTAGTAAATTGATTCAAAACACAAGTAATAATATATCTGTGAACAATGGAACGATCACTCTTTATGTTGCTGATTCCTCAGTTGTGGTATCCAGAAAAGCAGCTTATTTTCAAAGACTCACTAATATGTTGGTGGCCGAGTACCATAAAGGAAATTGCAATAAAATAAAAAAGATAAAAAAGATACCAAAATTAGATCAAATTGTAGTCGCAGAAACAGAAACAGCAAATTATATGCTAGAAAATGAATTGATTGTAATGTCTGATATTAATTTATTGATATTACATGATTGTCATTGCGTTTTAAAAAATGGCATAGTTCCTCAAAAAGAGGTAATATATTTAAGAAATTAGTCAATTATTATTATTTATGTTTTTCTTTTCTAATTATTCGCACTCATTATAATCAAAAACTTTTCTTATAGCTTATGAAATTTTATTATAATTCTTCTACAAAACCTCATATTCTTAGTTTAGCCAGTTCATTATTTTCTTCAAATTTAGATCTCAGTCAAATTAAATCATGCCTAAATAAAATGGAGGATATATTAAATTGTAAAGCAGAAACTGCCAGTAATGTGCTCTCTTTGCTAAGATATGGGACCCATCCACATGAAGTTTTAATTGAATATGGACTACATATACCATCTTCAATTGATGAAATAATTGAAGGAGAAATTTTAAAAGCCATTCAATTTATAAAAGATCATCGATATGATCCTTTAGAAATGTATGAGAGTTTTACAGAGGAGTTACAAGACATTCCCGATCCTAAGAAAGAACCGGAAGAAATTTTTTTAGAGCTGCTAAATGTTTTACACACCCTAGGTAATCAAGAACTTTTCCACATTTTGAATTTTGTTTCTCATGATTCTTTACAATCAGTTAAAATATTTATTTGAAATTAAAAGTCATAGTTAATTATTAATTTTAAACTGACTGTTTTTATAATGTACTGTTCATACAGGGCCTTGGAGTACTGATAGAGCTGCACTAGTATTGCTTCTTCAAATTGAAAAGTTAAAAGTAACCACACCTTATGAGAGACATTTTTTGCTACTTTGTATGGCATCTACAGTTCTGGTCAAAATTCGTGCCATTTTAGACGATTTTTTTAAAGATATTGATGAAAAAGAAAGAATTTATAAATACTCTTCACCTAAAATTTTAAGGGTTATAGAAATTCTTAGAAAATTTGTACCAGAAAAATTAGATGTCAAATTGGATGATAATTTAAGTGTAAAAAATCAAAGTAATAAATTATCGGATGCAAGTAAAACCATTTCAAAAGCGATTGAAACTTCGGCAGAAAAATGTTCCACCATTTTAAATGAATCTGAAATGAAGAAGCAATGCTTGAATTGTGATTGCACAATAATGACTGAATATTTATTAAAAAGACTGGATTCTAGTGATATAAAAAATTTTACTTATGATAATTTTGCTAAATTAGAAAAAGAAGGATATTCAAATTTCATTATGAATAATGAGGACTTATCTAAATCTGCTACTCAAATTGAAAATAATGAAAGGAATTTAAAAGAACTTGGTGATAAAAATGAAATTTCACTCTTGTCTAATAATTTTTCAAACAATTGTAATGAAAGTTTAAACCAAAGTAATAACAATAAACCAATCAAAAATTTCTTTTATGAAAACAATAATAAAAGCAAAAAAGAACACTCGAATAGTATTTTGAGAAATAAAAATGGTTTTTTGCCTATTGCTAAAGAAAATATTTTAAGAGCGGTAAATGAATCCCTACAGATGAAGAAGAGGAAAATAAACGAAACTCATACAATAGAAAGTTATTTAGCATATCATGAATACTTACTGCTTCCAAAATTTAAAGTTGATAGACATTTCGATATGACCGCTTTCATTTATCTAATTATTTAAAAGGAGAAAATCAAGATGATTTTATTTTTAAACAGTTAAAAAATTTTGGAGATAGTGACGTTCCTCTTTGCGGTTTAATTTTTGTCGAAAAAAAATTCACAGCTAAAGTTTTATTTCATGTTTTAAATGTAAGTGGAATGCTATGATGATGACGACGATTTTATAAAAGTTTTTTTTAATGTTCATTAAGTACTCTTTTTGATTGCTTTTTAGGATTTAAAACAGGCCGATGAAGATTTTTCGTTCTTAAACGTACAATTTACAGTTGGTAAAGTTGTTGATGGCACTAAAGATCCAAAAGGAGCTGAAAATGAGCATAGAAAGCAAGAGCTAATGTTAAAAAGATTTCGAATCAGAGCATGTAATCTTCTGATAGGCACAAGCTTTTTAGAAGAAGGAATCGAGTTACCAAAATGCAATTTAGTTATTAGATTTGACGTTCCTAAACATTATAGGTCTTACATTAATACAAAAGAAAGGGCCAGAGCCGCTAATTCTTTATTCTGTCTTTTAGTCGGCCCTAATGAAAAAGATGATTTTGTACACGAATTGGCCAAATATTACGAAACGGAAGCTGTGCGTACTCATATAGAATTTTTTAAATATTTTAAAAAGATAATTAGTAAAACAGAAGTAATTTTTAATTAATGGCGTGTTAATTTTACTAGGTGCTTTTAGAAAAATGCGGTCATCTGGAACCGGAAGAAGAAGAGGAAAACGAAGCTGATTTGTATACACAATTAGTACAACCTTTTTGTCCACTTTTGAAACGAGAATGTCCCCATGTGGACTTATCAAGTGCTGTGATGTTACTTAATAGGTCGGTATTTTTTTAAATCACTCGGGTTTAAAATTTAAATATGCTCATTGGTTAAAATTTTAACGGCAATTAATTTTTAGATATTGTGCCAAACTACCGAGTGATACTTTTACTCGGCTCACACCAATATGCAATATAAAAACGGTGAAAGAATTTGAAAGAAAAATGTATGTTTGTACCATTCGTTTACCCATTAATTCTCCGATAAAACAGGAAATTGAGGTGGGTAAATTTTTATTATTATTATTGTTTCTTTATCTCTGCAATCTTCGCTCTGTTATTCTAATTTAAATTTATTAAATGCTTTCTGTGGCTGTTAAATTTTTAGGGTTGTCCTATGCCTACAAGAGTTTTAGCAAAACGATTTGCAGCTTTCCAATGCTGTCAATTGCTTCACTTATCCGGTGAATTGGATGATACCCTTCAACCAATAAGTAAAGAAAGTTTTTGGATTCGAGAAGAAGGACGATTAACAGTTACCAATGATGAAACGGAAGAAATTGTTTCCAGAGATAGTTTGGAACCGAGGCCTGGAACCACAAAGCGAAGGCAATACTATTACAAAAAGGTAAATTATAATGTTTTGACAATTAAAGGTTTGAATAACTTTCTAAAAAATATATATATGTAGATTGCAGATTCCCTAACGGATTGTCTTCCGATGGCAGATAAGCCATCTTTTTTATACGATATATCTATGGTGTTGAGTTGCCCTCTTCCCGAAGAACAAAACACGAGGGGTAGAAAAATTCATCCTCCGGAAAACTCATCTCAGGGCTTTGGGATTCTAACAAAGAAAAGAATTCCAAAAATCGGTCCCTTTCCTATTTTCACAAGATCTGGAGAAGTGCAAGTTAAATTAAAACTGGCGCAGACAACAGTTCAACTTACAGAAATTGAAATCAATAAAATTGTTGCATTTATTCATTATACTTTCACCAGCGTTTTAAGACTTCAGAAGTATCTCATGATGTTCGATCCGAATTCTTCGGAAAATTCTTATTTTATTGTTCCCACTAAAAAAGGTACAATAATTATTTTTCATTCTCTGCTTTAAATTTATTTAAAGTTACTTTAAAATGGTTTTTTTTAAAAAAAATTTTAGTTAAGGATTCGGATTCGGTAGAAGTAGATTGGGCATTTTTAGAATTAATATATGAAAAGAGAAATCAAGTTCCTACATTCATACCTGAAGAAAATCGGAAAAATTTTGTTTTTGAACCATCGAAATTTGAAGATGCGGTTGTGAGTCCATGGTATCGTAATCAAGATCAACCACAGTATTTGTATGTGGCCGAAATATGTACAAATTTGAACCCAAAATCTGCTTTTCCGGGAACGGAATATCAAACTTTTGAAGAATATTATTTGAAAAAATACAATATTGTCATTCAAAATCTTGATCAGGCTCTTTTAGATGTTGATCACACTTCAGCTCGTCTTAATTTTTTAACTCCTCGGTAGGTTTTCTCTGATCAAAGATAAATAATAAATGAAACTTAAAGTTGGAATAATTTTACTACGTCAAATTACTATATGTTTTAGGTATGTTAATAGAAAAGGCGTCGCTTTACCAACAACCAGCGAAGAAAAGAAAAGAGCTAAAAGGGAAAATTTAAAACAAAAACAAATTCTCATTCCGGAATTGTGCGATATTCATCCGTTTCCAGCCACTCTTTGGAGAAAAGCCGTTTGTTTACCCTGTATTTTGCATCGAATCAATGCTTTGCTTTTAGCCGATCAAGTTCGTATGATCGTTGCCGAAGAAATCGGAGTCGGTAGCATAGATTTAAACGAGGAGTTCAATGGGAATCCTTTTAATTTGGGATGGAGCTGGGCAGATGTATTAAAACAAACCAAAATTTTAAAAAAACAACGTGAAGAAACGCCAGAAGCCGTGAAAAGTATTGAAATGAAAGACGAGAGTGACCACGTAAACAAAAATAATAAAGACACTCAGAACTGTAATGATAATGATCGTGAAAATGACTCCGATTTAAAAGTTACATTAAACGATAGTTGTAATACAGAAATTGTTCTTGAAGAGAGTAACGAAAGTGATAAAGATGACAAACAATGGGTTGAAATTGGAACTTGGAGTAATGATATGGCAGATGATAAATTAGAAAACATTTACGATGATTCCCATGATCCGGATGAAATCGATGATTTGAGACTTCCGAAAAATTTAACGATGATAGAGGAAACAGATGGAAAAGAAATAAATGATTGGGATTCGAAAATATTTAGTGAAATGAAAGATTCGGTAATAAAAAAAAAAAATTTTCAAAATACCTGAAGACATGAAGAACATTTCAAGATGTTTGTTGATTATTAGAATTTTTTTTTTTTTTTTTGAGAATAAAATTGAAATTAGTTTGTTTTATTTTTAGGTTCGCTATTGTTCCCCTACTAGCTGGTTAGGAGAACCCAAAATGGATGATGAAGTTTTAGATGGCCTTTCCGAGAGTACGTACAGCGATGATTACTTTGATGGATATATGAACAGTGATACCGATTCTGAATGTGGGGGCCTAAAAATTGAATTCAAAGATGATAATGTCGCAGAAGCAGTCGAAAACAATCACACGGCTACTAATTTTGTAAGTTGTGGTAGTTTTGAATTTTAAATTTAAATTGTTTTTTACGATCCATTAATGTGTCAATTATTTACGAAATTAGATCAAAGAATTAAATGAAGTCGAAGAATCCGAACCTTGGTACTATGACGAATCTGAAAAATATTCAAAATACGTCGATGAATTTTACGCAAACGTTCAAAACCGAAAGGAAAAAATTATTAATAGTGATATGTATTATTCTGAAGAAAAATCTTTTGATTTTTCTCGTTCGCATTCGAAAAATTATCAGAAAACATATCCGGGATGCTGCAAAAACGATTCACAATCGGAAACAAGTGAGAATTTCGGTAGTGCTGATAATCGACTTCCGAGATTGAATGAAAATTTACAAAATGATTTTAAAAGTTTACCATATTTTAAGATCATAAGTGAAGTTTTGAAACGCGAAGAGAACAAACAAGCAAATCCTAAAAATAACGTTTTGGGATTTGAATTAAAAACTTTGCCTTCCAATTATAAACCTTTCGAGGAAATCGATGAAATTTGTCAAAAATTTAGTTTCGATGAACAACCTGATCTCAGTGGACATCCAGGTCCAAGTCCCAGTCTTATTTTGCAAGCTTTAACCATGTCTAACGCAAATGACGGTATCAACTTGGAAAGACTCGAAACCATTGGTGATTCTTTTTTAAAATATGCAATTACTACTTATTTGTATTGTATTTATGAAAATGTTCACGAAGGAAAGCTGAGTCATTTGAGATCTAAACAAGTAAGTGCGTTCTCTCTAATAAACAAATGTGTATAAGTATAAAATATTAATTAATAATAATAATAATAATAATAATAATAATCATCCTGAATAAATTTTATTCAGGTGAGTAACTTTAACTTATACAGATTAGGACGTAAAAAAATGTTGGGCGAAAGTATGGTGGCAACAAAATTTGAACCTCACGACAATTGGTTACCACCGTGTTATTACGTACCACGAGAACTCGAGCGAGCTCTTATTGAAGCTGGAGTTCCAGCAAGTCATTGGAACAGAGCTGATCTTCCCTCTTTGAAAAATTTAAGCAAAGAAGAAATATGTCAGTTAGTTAAAGAAAAGGGAGAAAAACTTGGTACCTTTTTTTTTTTATTCGAGTTTAAATATTACAAAGGAATATTTTTATGACACATAATTATGTTTACTTTAGGTATTGTAAATGCAGAAAAGAAACCGATAAACGTAACGATACCTTGCTTAAATTTAGAAAACATGCCTTGTTTTATTCCATATAATTTAATGACGCAGCACAGCATTCCGGATAAAAGTATTGCAGATTGCGTAGAAGCATTAATAGGAGCGTATTTAGTCGCATGCGGTCCTCGGGGAGCTCTTCTCTTTATGTCGTGGCTAGGAATAAAAGTATTACCGAAGGAAGAAAAATTTTTTGAATCCGAAAACGATCCGGACATAAAAAAGGGAGTGGGAGCTAGTCGACCAATTAAAGTTATGACGAATAATGGAGAAGTTTGGAGTCAAGTAAATTTTTTATTTTATTTATTATATTTAAAAAAAAATTTTAATGAAGGAAAAATTTATAATCTCATTATTATCTGTTAGATTTTATTTAACGGAAATGCTTAAAAACAAAAAAATTTTTTTTTTCTTTTAGGTAACTTTTGGAAAATTGAAATCTCCTAAACGACCTCTTATTTGTCATATACCTAATCCCGAGGGAGAATTGGAAAAATTGTTACGCGGTTTCGATATTTTCGAAGAGAGCATTAAATATCGTTTTCGCGACAGAAGTTACCTCCTTCAAGCACTTACTCACGCATCATACTACCCTAATAGATTGACTGATTGTTACCAACGTCTCGAATTTTTAGGCGATGCCGTTTTAGGTGATTTTCTATTAAATTAATTTATAGAGTTTTTTTTTTTTTTTTTTTTTTTTTTTTTTTTTTTTTTTTTTTTTTTTGATTGATTGATTAATTTCGATGATTTTTTTTTTTTTAAATAGATTATTTGATTACGAGACACCTGTACGAAGATTCAAGGCATCATTCCCCGGGCGCTCTTACGGATTTAAGATCGGCTTTGGTCAACAATACCATATTTGCCTCCTTGGCAGTCAGGCACGATTTTCATAAATATTTCAGGCATTTGTGTCCGAGTTTAAATGAGGTGGTCGATAGATTTGTAAGGTTCCAACAAGCAAACGGACACGCAATAAGCGAAGAAGTAAGCCGTCGTCTAATAATAATTTTTTTTTTTTTTTATTTCTTAAACGAACAACAATTTTATAAATTATAATTTTTTTTTTTCTCAATAGTTTTATTTAATTGAAGAGGAAGAATGCGAAGAAGCCGAAGATGTTGAAGTACCCAAAGCGTTAGGAGACGTTTTCGAATCTGTCGCTGGAGCAATTTTTTTGGATAGTGGAATGTCTTTAGACGCTGTTTGGAGAGTCTATTATAGAATAATGAAAAATGAAATAGGTACGTTAGGTCACATCTAATCAAGGTTTGATTTGTTTATATGCAATAGAATTTAAAATAAAAATAATTTTTTTATTACAGAATTATTTAGTACGAACGTACCGAAATCACCCATACGAGAACTTTTCGAACTCGAACCGGAAACTGCTCAATTTGGGTAATTATTATTATTATTATTATTTAAGAATATTTTGAAAGAATTATAATTTTTAATCAATATTATCATCGATGTACTCATCATTACAGCAAACCTGAAAAACTCGCCGATGGAAGAAGAGTACGAGTTTCGGTCGAAGTTTTTGGTAAAGGAATATTTAACGGGATAGGAAGGAATTACAGGATAGCAAAATGCACGGCTGCCAAATGCGCATTAAAACAACTCAAAAGAAAAGGTTTATTAGAACGTAGGAAATAATTTTAATTTAAATGTGATAATTATTTAAAAATTAAATAAGGGGGAAAAAAAAAAGTATATATAGTGAGATAAATTTTTTAAAAAAATTCAACCAAAGTTATTATATATATATTTAAGTACGTTAATTTTAAAAAAAAAATTGATTAAAATCATAATAAATTTTCCAATAGAAAAAAAAAAAAAAAAAGTGCTTTATGTTGTAATATTCAACGTTCGAAAAAATACAGTATTTAAAAATAATAATAATAATAGTAATAATAATTCAATAATGATTGTCTGTAAAAAAATAAATTTGTACATGTTTTAACAGTATTTTTTACTAATGTAGGATATATGAAAAGTTTTTAAAATAATTACTAATAAAAATGGAAGGATTATACCGTATAAAAAAAGGGAAAAAAATTTTCCCAGAACTATCTTCACAAAATGATTCCTTCAAATTTTTTTTTTTTTATCGGGATTTCAAATGTCACAAAATAAATTTTTCCCTGTTGAATATGAAAAAAAAAAAAAAAAGTAAAAAGTTTGTTGCCGTAGAATCAAGTATTAAAAAACAACAAATTTTTGAACATGAATAATATTTTATTTCATTTTTATAAATTTTTTTTTTGATAAAATATCGTGTATTGATTATTATTATTATTATTATTATTATTATTTTTTATTTTATTTTATGTAATTTTATTTTAAATTATTATTTGAATTGTTTTTTTTTTTTTTTTTTTTTTATCACATTAATATTTTTTAGTAAAATTTTATCAAAATTGTAAAAAATTAAAAACAAAAAGGGAATTTAAATTGTAATCAATTATAGAGTGAGAGTGACGTTTTTTTATTTTATTTTATTAAAATTTATTGTTTATAAAAATTATTATTATTATTATAATTATTACAAATTTTTAAATGAAATTTTTTTTAGTAATTAATGGCGCTTCATTTTTTTTTAAAAATTATTTTTAATGTCATTTATAAATTATTTTTTGTTATCATTTCATGTATTTTATACGTAATTAAAACGATTCGATCATTTATTCAAATTTTTTTTTTTTTTAAATTATTTATTAACGTTTAAAATAAAAAAAAAAAAATCGATAAAATAATAATTTCAAAAATTTTTCTTCTCGACTCTTTATAAAAAAAAATTATAATAATATAATAAAACGTAATATAATTATTTAACCTAATTATTTGTTTTGTTTTTTACACGCATTCATCTTTGACTAATTTTTTTTTGTTACGTGGTTTGTTGCGATAATAAATCCGGAGATTAAACCCTATTAATCTAATTACGTAATATTATTTAATCCTCCGGGTTTTTTTCATACGAATAATCTACTTAAATAAATTTTAATTAAAAATATCAAAAATAAAAAAATTGGTTGTTGTCAAAAAAAAAAAAAAAAAAAAAAAACAACAACAAAAGGATTGTAAATAAATTTTTTTTTTTTTACTTTTGACTTTTACCTTTTTTTTTCTTTAAATTCGTCCGTAAAATTTTGGTAATGTTTTATATACCTAAATTTTTATTTTAATTTTAAATAAATAAACTTATCGTAAAAATTTTTAGGTTTATTTAAAAATAAATAAAAATTTTTAAAAACAATTTGAACGATGACTATTAATAAATAACTTTCTATTAAAAAATTTTTTAATTTCTTCTTTTTTTTTTTTTTTAAGTTCGAAATTTTTTAAACAAAAAATTGTATGCGTTAACGTATTGTTTATTATTATCATTATTATTATTATTATTATTATTAAATTTTAAAAATATTTAAAAATCAACGTGTTGAAAATGATTGATGAAACGAAAAAAAAAAAAAAAAAAAACAAAAGTCATGGTTTTAATTTAAAAACTTTTACTTTTAAATTAAGGATATTATTTTTACCTTCTACGAATATAAACAAAATTATTATTATTATTATTATTTAAAATGTTAAAAATAGAAAAAATGGATGAAAAAGTTGTTGTTTTACTTATTAAATTATTACTCACAATAGGGAAAAAGTAAATTTTTGTTTATAAAGGTCAAAAAACTTTTTTATTTTAAAAAATTATTCTTTTTGTTGTTGCAAAATGGCTTCTTTTTAGGTTTTCTTAGTTTGTTATGTTTTATATAAACTAAATGAAAATTATAAATATTTCTTTAAAATACAGTTTTTTATGGATACATGACTAAAATCAAAAAATTCAACAAGAAAGTTTTTAACCAATTTTCAAATAAAAACATTAAAAGAAATTTTTTTTTTTTTTGATCAGGTCAACAACATCCTTGAATTTTGTTTTTTTTTTTTTTTTTTTTTTTTTTCCTTTTAATACAATTTTAACCTTCATTTTTCTCTTTTTTTTTTCTTTAAATTAACACTAATTAATTTTTCTTTTTTTTGCCCTTTTTAAAAGTCAGAAGTATGTTAAATTTTTTTTTTGGTTGTGTTCCCCTTTTTGTTAAATTTTCCTTTCCCAACATTAAATAATTTAATTTTTTTAAAAACTTTTTTTTGGTAAAAGTAAAAAAAGGAAAAAAGGGTCGGCCATTTTAAAAGAAAAAAAAAAAAAACCGGGATTAAAAAACGTTTGAAAAATTTTTACGATCAAGTATTAGGGGGTTATAAAATTGAAAGAAAAAAAAAAAAAAAAAAAAAAAAAACGTTTGCGGATTATGATAAATAACAATAAAATTTGACGTCATGAGATTTTTAATCGAATTTAATTATCATTATTGATAATTTAAACCTTTTAATTATCTATAATTAAATATTTAACAACAACGACATGATCTGTCCCTTAAAAAAAAAAAAAAAAAAAAAAAATTAAAGAGAGGATTTTAATTATTTAAATAATAATAAATAAAATTCCACAATAAAATTATTTAAAACTTGAAAAAAAAAAAAAAAAAAAATTTACTATATTGAAAAGAAGAGACGAATAAAACCAGTTTTTAGGCACTGTGAGAAAGTTAAGAAATTAAAATTTAAAAAAAAAAAAAAAAAAAATTACTGAATTTTTATACGGCCATCTTTAAATTTTCTTTTTTCTTATTGGTTTTTTAGAAATCAATTTAAAAAAAAAAAACAAAACAAATGAAATCTTTAAATATTATCTTATTGTTTTTATTAAAAATAAAATAGAAAATTTTACAATGAAAGTAATAATAAATAATTAAAAAATAAAAAATGAACAAGTAAAAAAAAAAGTGAATTCACCATTATTTGTCCCTGACATAAACATTTTCAAACTTTTTCCTTTTTTTTTTTTATTCATAATGAATCATTTTTTAAATTCTTTTCACGTTAATGTTATCTAGTAAGGTTTCAAAGAGTTAATCATTTAATATACCTGAAAATCTTATCTAATCTTTTACTAAAATAAAACTTTGGATTATTTTTCATTCCTAATAAAAATTTAAAAAATTTGCACGATTTGTAATTTTTTTAATTTTAAACCTTTTTTATTTTATTACAACCTTTTATACAAAGTACTTTGCTTACTTTGTTCATCTCATTACAACGTGTTAATAGCAAGAAAAAAACATTTTTTTAAAATAAAATTCTATTTCTGTAAAAGATACTTTCATTTTTGAAAATAACGGTTTTTTTTTTTTTTTTTTTTTTTTGAAAATAGAATTTTATTTAACGGTTAGTAGTAAAATGATTTTTTTTTTTCAAGGGGATATTATCGACTATAATTTAATGCACCGTTACATTACGTGTTTTATTTCGACCTTGATTATTTATATAAAGTTTCCAATTTTTATAAATAAATTAAAAATTTTGAATTAAAAAAAAAAAAAAAAAAAATTTTTTAAGCGTTTAAAATTTTCGAAAATTTTCTTCTGCTGATAGTAACGGCCAATAAACAATCCTTAGTTTTTTTTTTTTTATCGTTTAACTTATTTTAAAATAAAAAAAAAAAAAAAAGTATAATAGAATAAGTTGGTGAAACTTTATTAGTTTACATAAAAGAAAATTAATAAATATTTTAAATTGTTTTTAATAAGGCTATAAAAAAAAGGCTTATTTAAAAAAGAAACAACTTTTCAAAAGTGAAATCAAACTATTGCATCAATATTGTACAATCTTTTTTTTGATTGGTGAAATCTAACGATTTGACAATCCCCGCCATAAATATCGTCTGCTAGTGAACGTGTAATGCAATGTAAACTTTTAGTTGTTGTTAATTTTTAGTCGTGCTCGCGAGATTGATGCTGGGTTTTGAGTGTTGATAAAATACATTGAATATGATGAATGCAAATATGGAAACTGTAAATTATTTAAAAAAATACGGTCAGGAACATTTATTGCAATTTTGGGATGAGCTTAACGACGAAGAAAAAAAAATTTTACTCAAAGATATCAACGATGCAGATTTAGAACGAACCGTTCAGTATTTTCAAAGGGTTGTGAACGATGATGATAACGACAAAAAAAAATGTACGAATATGGAACCGGTATCGTCTGATTGTTCTGCATCTTTAAAAAAGTGTCGGGAAACTTCAGAGGTAGACAATTTTGAAGAAATCGGTTTGAAAAGTATTTCTGATGGTCACGTCGGTGTTTTACTTTTAGCTGGAGGACAAGGAACTAGACTTGGAAGTACCGATCCGAAAGGTATGTTTGACATTGGTCTCCCATCTAAAAAATCATTATTTCAACTCCAAGCAGAGAGAATATTCAAACTTCAAAGTCTTGCAAAGGAAAAATTTTCAAAAACATGCATCATACCTTGGTACATAATGACAAGTGCGGCAACAAAAACAAAAACCAAAATTTTTTTCGAAGAAAATGATTATTTCGGATTAAATAAGGAAAATGTATTTATGTTTGAACAAGGAATGTTACCATGTTTTGATTTCAATGGGAAAATAATACTTGAAAAAAAGTATAAAATTGCAAAATCACCCGATGGTAATGGTGGCTTATATAAAGCTTTAAAAGAAAAAAATGTACTAGAAGACATGAGTAAAAAAAATGTAAAATACTTACATGTTTATTGTGTTGATAACATACTTGTCAAAGTAGCAGATCCAATTTTTATCGGGTACTGTGCGAGTAAAAATGCAGAATGTGCTGCCAAAGTGGTTGAAAAGGTATCACCCACTGAACCGATAGGGGTTGTTTGTAAAGTTGATGGAAAACTTCAAGTTGTGGAATATAGTGAAATTTCATCGAATGATGCTGAAAAA
>NW_002987774.1:17525-46121 GCF_000006295.1 Pediculus humanus corporis | reverse complement strand
GAAGGATTGAATGAATTTAATGGGAAAAATTTCAACGACTCAAATCATCCGATTCATTTGCAATTTTTTTTGGAATTAAAAAAAATTAAAAATGGTTATCATTAAAAGTATTTTACAACAGTTTAAATAATAAGTAAAAAAAAAAAAAAAAAAAAATTCTCTCGTGATTTATTATCGTCTTTCTAAAACTTAAAATTAATTTTTATATATATATAAGTTATGAGAAAATTTTTAAGTGTAATATTCGCTGAGATTTTTTCATTAAGATATATATATATAGTTTAATTTTGTTTCTTTAATGTTAATTTCTTTAATTTAATTTTCAGATAAATTTTTTCAATTTAATAAATTCTCATTTTTTATTAGACTGTACATATTATTATAATTTCAAATTATGAACGAGAATTTTTTTTTATTAACAAAAAAATTTTTTTTTTTAATTCGTAAAAATTGAAATTCTACAGTTATGAAAATCAATAAATTATTGATTATCATTTAAAATTGAGAGGAATGCAATTATGTTTACTTCATCTTAAAATTTTTAAAATGAATCTCTTTTGACCTTAAATGTTAACCTGCATTAGATAAAATTTTGCTTTCACCGGTTGAAAATTGAGTAATAAGTTAATGTTGTCCTTACATTTTATGAGCATTTACATATACAATTTTATTATTATAAATAAATTATTTGTAAAATATATATATTTGTTTTGTCTTGTTGTTAAATAGAAGTTTCTTTTGTTAGTAAAAAATTGTTTTTTTTCAAACGAGATAATGTAATATTTCAAACGTGTTAATCATGCATAATAAGCAACTGTGATAATTGTTAATTTTTTTTGTTTTTATTTATCCTATTAATTGAAAATTAAATGTTTATGTTAACATACAAAATGTATAGTCTTTTTGTAAATGTGATGATGCTATTGATATTATGTGTTTTTTGCTTTTTCTTTCCTATTTAAAAAAAAATTTATTTCTTTTGTTATCCTTGTCAAAATTGTAAAATTATTTATTAATATTTTTAGTGCAATATTGAAACAGAAAAAAAAGAAAAAAATTTAGAAATGGCGGCATGTAAAACTTTGAATGACCAAAATTTTTTTTTGTTTAAAATGTCGAGGTTGTTTTGTAGTTTTAAAAAAGAATTAATAAATTTTTTTTATAATGTTACCGACTGTTATGATTTGCTTATTGACAAAATGTCATTTGACTTTAAAAATCAACCTATTACAATTTAAAAACACTAAAATAAAAAAAATTTTTTGTTTTTACATATTAAACAATAATGAAAACCGAAAATGACAAAAAATTTAAAAATACAAATGTATGATAATATGATAACATTATATTGATTCTTCTTTAAAATCTAAAAATTTTATTTTACTTATAATTTATTAATGTTTTTTATTTTATTAAAAATAAAACTCATTTATTTCACATCAGTATAATTTAGGTTGTGAAAAAAAAACTTAAAATTTTATTTAATAAATTTTAATTTAAGTATTTTTTTTTTGTTTTTGTTAAAATTTATTCTTATTATTAATTTTAAAGTAATCGTTAATATATTGTAAAAATTGTCTTCCAATTTACTTTGTTTTGTTTTTGTTTTTAGCTTGTAAATTGTAAGTTATCATTATTGTAAAATATTATACAATCTTTAGGCATTTAAATGTATTTTATGCTTAACCAATAAAAAATAAAATTTCAATTTTTTTGTTTGTGCTAAAAATTTGACATTTATTTTTTTATTAAAAATTATCCTTTCATCTCTTAAATTTATGAGCATAAAACAAAATATTAAAAACACTTACACAATGTCATTAAGTATCTTCATTTTTTTCAGGTTTAGTTTAGTTAAGGCAAACATTTTATAGAAAATAGATTTTTAAAATTGCAAAATTTTATTTAGTGGAATGAGTAGCAAAATGTAAAACGGTATAAAGTTGTTTTCTCATTGTTAAATATTTAAAAATATACTTTAGGAGAAAACTATAGTATTTATAAAAGTATTTTTTTGAAATTTATAAAATTATAGTAAAGACTAAAACGTACATTATTGTATAATTTAAAGTGTTTTTGTTATTAATGGCTGAATAAAAAAATTTCATTTGTGAAAGTAAAATGGTAGGTTCTTACCTTCAGAAAAAATTCCAAATAAATGATTTATGTAGTCTTATCGAATCCAGATATTTGACCACAAAGTTTTTTGCACGATAATAACCGAATAAATTCATTTTTTTTTATATTTTAGTATTAAATGATTAGATATAAAGCCGACTTTGTTTTAAGTAAGGTTTAGCGTTGAGAAATACAATCAACTATTTTTAGCGCGAAACGTAAAGTTCTCATTTAAATGTAGTTTTTGTTTGGTGAGATTAAAAATTATTTTTCGCGTTCAAATAATAAATTTTTTTAAAAAATTTGAAATTTTTAAAGTTTCCATCGTTGCTGTGATTATAACAGTTATTTTTTTAAAAAAAATTAATCAAGCACTTTTATTTTAAAAAATACCGTTGAGCGAAACCGTTAAATTGTTTCAAAATTTAAATTGAATTTTGTTCTTTATATTAAATGTTCGAATCATAAATATCACAAATTTTGCCGCATGTCGGTTTGAGTTTTGTTTATTAATTAAAGAAAAATTGCAAAATGTAATAATTTTGTTTTTTTTTTTATTTGTAAGTTTTATAGCTTAAAATTTACAAAAAAAAAAGAAATTAATTAAAATGTGAACTTAAAAATAATACAGCGAAAAATTTTTCTGATCCAATGTTTCTTAACTTCCGCCTAAATTGTTGTTATTAAAACAGGTAATAATGTGTATTCGACAAAAATTAAACGCTTTTATTATTTTATATTAAACGTTTAAAAAATTTATTTTAATATTATTATTATTATACGCATGCATTGTGTATATTTGATTTTAAATGATAAATTTTAGGTTAGTAAAGTATTGCATTTTAATGCAAAATTTAGTTTTATCGTTGGGTTTACTTAGCATGAAATTTTTTAGGTTAAAAGCTCCCATATATTATTTTTTAATTTATTAGAAATGAATTATTTTAGATAAAAAATTTAAAATGTCTACCGACTGGGACATTGATTCTTATAAAACTGATTATGAAAATATTGAACATTGGGAACTCAAGAAAAAATTTATGCTTGCTCATAAAGATAAATTTTCAGAAGATGAATTAGTTAGCTTAGCTCAGGTTTTTGCTAATATTGAATTCTTGGGCTGCAGGTAATTTAACATTAAAAATTTGTGTTATAAAATTTAAAAATTATTGTTAATCACTTTTATAATATTATTTTAAAATAATTTTTTTTTAGATACCCTGATAAAACTATGATTAGGGTGGCCGAATTGGCCAAAGGTGTTGTTGAAGAATTTCGAGAGCAAAGAAAACATACTTTAAAAAGAACTTTAATCGGGTCTGAAGAGGCTGCTTCTGCTAAGATTAAAGGTAATTTTTTGTTTAAGCTATTCAATGGTACCATAAATTATTATTTGAGATGGTATTGATTATTATTTTTAGGGCAAAATTTTTTAAAAAACCAAGAAGAAAATGATTCGAATAAAGGTAAATATTCTTCTTATCATACGAGTACAAAATCTAAAGATGTTGAAGAAATTACAATTGGTGATTCTACGGATGAACCTACCAGTTCTCATGTGAGTAAAAGGTAAATGCATTGATTAATAATGCTTAGGTTAAATAGTTTAAGAAAAACAAATTTTAAAAATAATTTTCAGACCAAAATATGGAGGAGTTAAAACTTTTAAGATAGAAAAAAAATGCAATAGTTCTTCAACAAGTGAATTACCTTTAGGAAATTTTGTTTTATTTCTCGATGCAGATAGTCACCCGATAAGTGAAATACAAAGAAGTGCCATAATAAATAGGGTTACCCCAAAGTAAGTAATGTTTTGTAAAAGTTTTTAAAAATAATTATGAAATAATCATGCAATTTATTGTTTAATTACAAAAATTTGCTTAAATACAGATGGTGTTTTGATGTTGGACCAGAAAATTCAAAAATTTGTAAAATATATTTTAATAATACATTTATAGCATCAGGTAAAGGTAAAACGACTAAATTAAGTAAAGAAAATGCTGCAATATCTGCCATATCAAAACTAAGAGAAAATTATTTTGCTGTTAAGGTTGGTAATGATTTTGATTGTCATTATGCCAAAAAGAGGTTTTACGATTTATGTAAAAATATTTTATTCTCACAATTACATGTGTTAATTAAAATTTTCAGGTCAAATATAAATTTTTTTCTGATAAAATAGTGAGTTCATCTGATTTAAATGCAGTTGCAAATGAAGAAATTAAGGAAGATAACATTGGAAGAAAATTAATGAAACTTATGGGATGGGAAGGTGGGGGTTTAGGCAGTAAAGGTCAGGGTATTCAAAAACCAGTGACTTCTAATTCTATAACAATTCAAAGAGGAGGTTTGGGACTTTTTAAAAGTGATGAAACTAATTTTGAAGTTTTTAAAGGAAAAATAAAAGAACATGTTAAAAATTGGTTGCAAGAAGATACCAATCAAGACTTGGTATTTTCTAATGAATTTACATTAGACGAAAGAAAAATAATTCATGAGTTAGTATGTTTTACATATTTTCTTAACTCTCTTTTAATTCTCCAAAATAATATATAAAATGTACATTTTCAGAATAGCAAAACAGTTCTCTTTAAAATCAAAGAGCTACGGAAAAGACCGAAATCGGAATTTAGTTGTTTTCAAAAAAACTAAACCTTTGGAAATTGTTGAAACATTAAAAAAATTAGGAGGAAGTTCAGACAAATATGAATTAATGTATCCTACAAAAAAGGGTTGAGTTTTTGCAAGAAATAGTAATAATAATAATAATTTATACCTTATTTAATTTTTATAAATTTCCTGCGGGTTCGGATCTTGTCATTTTTCAAACAATGATTAAGAACTATTTAACTAACGACAGATAAATTTTTGTGAGCAATAATTAAAGTCTTATGAATGATTTTTATTTGAAACGACTGTACAAAAAATAAAATAAAACAATTTTTTTTTATTTTAAATATTTTTTACCATAATTTTATAATATCATATTCATGATTAATTATTTTAAAATTTATTTAATTACAATCAGAAGTAAACAAAATATTCTGTAAGTAATAATAATAAATAAACTATTTTTTATTGAATTAAAGTTAAAGTAAGTGGATTTTTTTTTTTTTTTGAGTAGTACTTTTACAAGGCAAACAAAGGAAATTATGATCTTTTTATTATAGAAATTGTAATACACTGTCGAACTTGTATCAGTTACTACGATTTAATTACTATTTTTTTTTTTTTAATTTCAGTTTCCAAATATCAAATTAGATTTCAAATCTTATTTTTTTTTTTTTAGTTTCTGTTATCACATTCTGAATACTTACCCCCGCATTCTTGAAGATTTTGAATTTTCATTTTATTTCTTTCTATATTTGTAATTATTGCGGTTGAAGCTGTGCTGAATTCTTGATTTGTGGATCTTAGAAATTTGTCTAAAAGTTTCCTTCCCACCTGAAAATAAAAGTTTTTTTTGGTTTATGTATCTGCGTTGGATGCATAATATCTTAATTAACAATAAATAATGTATAAATAATAATATTAGTTATTACAGTTTCTGCAATATTTTCCAAAACAGCTTTGCAATTTATTTCCCATGTTATCGATTGCAGTAATCTAAGGGCCATTAAATGTAATTCTTGAGGTTGAGTGTCATCTACCAATGTTTTAGCAATACCAATTAGTAATTGGTTTTGTCCCTGCAGGTATATTACTCCAACACTGTTAATACTTATATTGTACAAAGTCATAAAAATAAGCCTGAAAAATTAACAATAAATTAAATTAAAAATTAAAAATTTTTTTAACAATTCACATTTAAAATTTTTACCTTTTTAAACAATTTCCAGAAGGCACTGGTATAAATTGTAAGATTTTAACAAAATGTCTAACTAAATTTTTTCCTTGTTCATCGACAATAAGGAAAAGTCTTCCTTCTGAAGTAGCTGCAATATTAGTGACAATACCTACCAGTGACATGACAAATTGGCTTTCATCTGAGTTTTGATTAGGAATCTCTTGCCTATAAGTATCCATAAATGATGTGAGGGTTCCAACAACAATTAAAAAGAAATCTCCTATTTTATTCTAAAAATTAATTTATATATATTGCAAGTTAAGTTAATTTAAATATATGGAAAAAAATTAATTTTTACATACTCCGGCTGTCAAGGTTTCAACAATTTCAGGTGATCTTGAAGCCTTCCAAAGTAAATGACCTAAAATAGCACCCAATGATGCACAAAATGCACTTTGCTGCTGTAGTTGATTATGAAGACCTGATATTTGAGTTTGAAGTCTACCCAAATGTTCCTGCTGTAAGCCCCATTCTTCCCTCAGAGCATTATATTTTAATTTCACTTCTTCTAATTCTTCTTTTAATGTAGGCATTTCTCACTAACAGAAAATTTAAATGACTCGGAATGATTTAAATAATATATTTATAAATTGTCATTGCTCTTGATATTATTAAAGTTTCAGATCTTTTTTTTTATTACTTAGAAAATCCTCAATCCTAAATAGATGTATATATGTTTGTAAAAAAAATTTAAGCATTCTATATAAAAAATGCACAAATTTCCAGCATATTTAAAAAAGTAATATGCAATCAATTATTTTTAATACAATTTAAACTAACTTAAATATTTTTAAGTTAAAGTTTTTTTATCCAAATTTTTTTTGCAATTATTTCTTGTGATTCTTAATTTTTTTTTTTTTTTTTTTTTTTTTTTTTTAAGTGAATTGTTTTTAATGCCTGATGTTTTTTTTGAAAAAATTTCCCTACAATAATAATAATGATAATTTTTTTTTAAATTTAAAAGTGAATAATTCCAGAATTTCATGATTGATTTTTTTAAATGCTTTGTTTTGTATAAATACTGATTTTGTACTGTTTGAGGTGTTTGTTAAGATTTATTAATATTGTTATGTATAAATAAATCTTAATACTACTTTTGAAAAAATGTATCCAATTATATGAAAATAATATTTATAGAAAACTATTTGAAAACATTATTACTTTTAAAAATACATTACGAAAATTATTTTTAGAATTAAATCATTTATCTGAAATCATAAGTTGTTTATATTGTAAGTAACTCTTGATATAAACAATTTCAATTTTGCATTTAGGTTAGTAAGTGAAACTGTATCGTACAAGGTAATAGCAGGTTTTATTTTTTTAAATTTGATATTTTTAAAAGTAATTAGTTGGGAAAAAACGCTAAAAGATAAATTTAAAACAGTTGTATGCATAAATAATATATTTAAATTAGAGAAAGGTTTAAAATTATTTGAATTGGGTTATATTCAGTTGCCATTTTCTTTTTTGCCTCAAATTATTATATTACAAAACAATATACGTTAGGGCCCCAGAATAGTAGGTCCTCAAAAAAAGAGCACGTGTACCTACGGTAAATATTATGAGTGTACAAAATATTAAACAATTGTTTTCCGAGCGAGTTAAATTATCAACAAAAATTATTGAGGAAGATGAACCAGTTTTTGTAAATGAAAATAATGACGTTAATAATAAGCCGACATTTCTTAGTTTAAAAGAATCTGACGTTGGAATAACGGAATATTTAACCGATTGCAAAGGTTTTGATGCAGTTATTAAACAACGTTATTCCGATTTTCACGTTCATGAAATTGATACCGATGAAAATATTGTATATTTGACAAATACAGATATTCCTAAAGTTAAAGAAAAGATAATTAATTTAGATGTCATTCCAGACGAAACATGGGATAAATTAGATAAAGTATTTAATAAACAATTAGAATCACTTGTAATAGATGTCACAGATTATAGTAAAGAAAAACGAAAAAATATTCATCAAGCTATTAAATCAAAGTATGGTTTACTACTTAAAAGTAATACAATCACTGCAGACAATAAAAAAAATTTGGTAGTTTCTTTAGGAAAAGACCCGAAAACATCTCCATGGTTTTTAGAATTGGGTGCCTATTTACATTTTGTTCTGTTTAAACAAAATCTCGATACTTCTCAAGCTATTAATATTTTAGCCAAATATTTAAAAACCAAACCTTCTAATTTAACATATGCAGGAAATAAAGATAAAAGAGCAGTAACTTCACAATGGGTTAGTATGTGGCATTTAGATGCCAACAGATTGAAAGGTTTAAATAATAAGTTAGGAAATATTTCAGTTGGAAATTTCAAATATACAAATTCACCATTGAAGTTAGGCAATTTGAAGGGAAATTTTTTCGAAATAGCACTGAGAAATGTTAAAGAAAACAATGATTTAATAGAAAAGGCTTTAAATACAATTAAGGAAAATGGATTTATCAATTATTTTGGATTACAAAGATTTGGTAATTCAATTGAAATACCAACATATGAAATAGGTAAAGCATTAGTTAAGGCAGATTTTAAAACAGCTGTGGAATTAATATTAAAACCTAGAAATTGTAAAGTTACTGACGATTTAAAAGAGGCAAGGAAAATTTGGTGGGAAACAAGGGATGCTAAAAAAGCTTATCAAACGATTAAGTCTAAAGATAAAACAATTGAAGGGAAATTATTATTAGGCTTAGCTAAACATGGTAAAAATGCATATGTTAATGCTCTTGATTCAATTCCAAGAAATATTAGGCTTTTATATTTACATTCGTTTCAAAGTTTTTTATGGAACAAAGTAATTTCGAAAAGAATTAATAAATTTGGTCAAAATGTATTAGAAGGTGATTTGGTACTGATAGATAATAATCAAGAAATTAATGAAAGCTCAGAATCAAATACAGATGAAAATGTGTCAGCTTCTAAAACTTCTGTTAAATTTCTTTTAAAAGATGAAATTCAAAAATATCAAATAACTGATATTGTTTATCCATTGCCAGGTTACAATGTCTCATACCCTAATAATATTATCAAAGTTTGGTATGAAGAGCTTTTGAAAGAGTATGAACTGACATCGGAAAATTTTAATCAAGTAGTAAAAAAATATGCTATGTCAGGTGCATACAGGCACATTGTAAAATCAATTAAAAATCTCACATGGAATACTTGTTACTACTCTGAGCCAGAGCAAGATTTAATTTTATCAGATGTTGATAAACTTAATAATAAATTATTAACGACAAGTGAAAATTCTGAAGGAAATTTTAAAGCAATCATATTAAGATTTTCATTGGATTCATCGACTTATGCTACAATGGCCCTAAGAGAAATTTTAAAAATTGATACATCAAATTCTCATCAAGCAAGCCTTAATTCATATTCCAATAATAAAAGAATATTAGAAAGTACTGAAGATAAAACTGAGAAAAAAATTAAATTTTCAGAAAACTAAATATTAAGTAATATTCGATTACTTATTAATTGATTTTATTTACATTATTTGTGTAAGAGATTTTTGATAAATAATTGAAAATTATTTATTATTTAAAAAGTATTTAAATTATCAAATTAATAAATACTGCAAAGAAAAGTTAAAGAAAATCTTAATGCTTAAAAAATTTCTTACAAAAACTTTTTTTAAGTTAAACTTTGAGGAAATTTGTTTTGAAATTGTAAATTTTTGGTTTTTATCAACTTTAATTTGTAATAAAATTGTACATTTATTTATTTATTTTTTTTTTTGATTTTAAACACCTGACTTAACATGTGAATAAGATTGTATCTTGTCTGAATAATGATCTTCGAAAAGTTTAAAACATAAATTCATGTTATTTACAATGTTTTCAATTTTCCATTCTTTTTTAAGTAATGCATCACTAATACCGAAAAAACCATATTTTACACATTTCAGAGCAGTGCAAGTTGCTAAACTCCTTAAACTGATTCCTAAATTATGTATAGTATTCATTAAACTACTTTCATTTTCATTGATGCAATAAACCTCAATGGTAAACTCAGGAGGATTGAATTCAACTAACTTATAACTATAAAAAATCGGTGTAAGAATTTCTTTGGGTCTTAAAAGACCAGCCACTAGAGAATCATAAAGTTCTTGGCTTTGAGTATTAGAGTAATATTCTTCTATTAATCTTTTTTGACTGGCTGCCTGATAAGAAGCTAGTGTTTTATGAACAAGACTTTCACTGATATGTGAATATTTGGCTTTAGCTATAACTGTAGCATCAATATGAAAATTTGTTGTGGCTTGCCCAAGTAATCCATCGATTTTGTAGCATTTTAAAAAATTTAAATTTTTAAGAACTTTACTCAAAGTTTTTCCTCTATTGATACCTAAAACTATAAATAGAAACTTTTACTAGAATCAATCGAAATAAAAAAAAATAAGTTTAAAATTCAATCGTAAGTAGTATTTAAAAAAAGGATTATATTACAAATATAAATTAATACTGATATTTTTATTACCCAATACACCAGATGTATTTTTTCCTAAAGGAGATGGAAAACTTATAGAAATGTCCTCAGGTTGATATCTAGGACCAACACACAAAATATTATCAGCAAAACTATCTCTGACTTTGACCAAAGCTTGTTGATTATCTTGTTGATTATTTTGAATTAAGTCTATATACTTGTTGACAGGTCTAGTTTCTAAACTATTTAATTCTGAAAAAATTAATTTAAATTATAAAAAAAAAATTATAAAAGTTCAAAAATTTATGTAAAATTAAAAAAAGATTTTACCTGAACAAAGTTTAGATTGAATTTTGTGCTTAACATAAGAACATGATGTTCCTGCAGATTTATAAACATTGATTATTCCATTTAGAGATTTCCAAGCAGTTTCCGCCTGACTCATTTTATTTAATTAAAATATTAATTAATTATTTGAAGCACTAATAATTAATAGACAGTTATCGTTACTAATAAAACTGATATAATTAATTTTATAAATATTTGTAGTACTTAATAGTTATTCTTTTTACATAATATAACTTATACGATGTATAAAGCTTTAAATGTAACTACAAACATAATCATAATATACAAAATCTAAATTTTAAAAAAATTTTAAACTTAACTTTGGAGGTGTAACTGATTGATAAAGTAAGGTAAGAAGTAAAATACAAAGTAAATTATCGTGGCTTTAGACTAACCTTTAATATCCTTGACTTATGCGTTATTTTTAAGCAGTATCAAAATGGCAGCCGCGTCGCTAATACCGAATTCTATCGAAATCCCTTTACGGGATACCGATGAAGTAAGTTTGATGTTATTCTTTTTAAAATGTTAAACCGCAGTATGGTTTAAAACCTAATAATTTTCAAATAATCTCATTTCTGACGTCATTTTTTAGATACTTTAATTATGCTTTTTTCTTTGAGTAAAAAGCAAAGTTTGTGTTTTAAGTTTTAGTAAATGTTTGTTTAATTTTTCATATGATACATTTAATATTATATTGTTATTTGCTCCTAACCTAAAATAAAAAATTATTTACAAATTATTATTAATATGAAAATACTTTAATTAGTATTTAATTTTTTATTTAATAAATGTAGAATTCAATCTAGTACTGTATTTGTAAAAGGTTTTTTTTGTTATGATATTATTTTTTACTTATCAGGTAATAGAGTTGTACTTAGATCAATTGCCAGATGGAGAAGAAGTGCTTGGAATTTTGCGTCAAGAACATACAGTTCTCAGTATTTGGGTTAATTTGGCAGTAAGTAGTTTTAAAATATTTACAAATAATTTTTTTAAAGATAATTTCATACTTTGCATTAAAATTTTCAGTTGGAATATTACAAACAGGGTAAAATTGAAGAATTTATTAAAATCCTTGATGCATCCAGAACTGATGCCAATATTGATTATAGAGATTTTGAAAAAGACCAAATGCGAGCACTGGATATGTTGGCAGCTTACTATGTTCAACAAGCAAATAAAGAAAAAAACAAAGATAAAAAAAGAGATCTCTTTACAAAAGCTACCTTACTTTACACAACAGCTGACAAAATTATTATGTATGATCAAAATCACTTACTTGGTAGAGCTTATTTCTGCTTACTGGAAGGTGATAAAATGGAACAAGCAGATGCTCAATTTAATTTTGTTTTAAATCAATCACCAAACAATATTCCATCACAAATTGGAAAAGCTTGCATTGCTTTTAATAAAAAAGACTATAGAGGGTCTCTTGCTTTTTATAAAAAAGCTCTAAGAACTAATCCTAATTGTCCTGCTGCTGTTAGATTGGGTATGGGACATTGTTTTGTCAAGCTTGGGAATTTAGAAAAAGCCAGATTGGCTTTTGAAAGAGCTTTACAACTTGATCCACAGTGTGTCGGAGCCTTAGTTGGTTTAGCAATTTTAAAACTTAACATTCAAGAACCTGAAGATATTAGAGCAGGAGTACAAATGCTGTCCAAAGCATACACAATTGATATGTCTAATCCTATGGTTCTTAATCATTTAGCTAATCATTTTTTTTTTAAAAAAGACTATAATAAAGTACAACATTTGGCATTGCATGCTTTTCACAATACCGAAAATGAAGCAATGAGAGCAGAAAGTTGTTATCAATTGGCAAGGGCATTTCATGTTCAAGCTGATTATGACCAAGCCTTTCAGTATTACTATCAGGCAACTCAATTTGCTCCAAGTGCTTTTGTTCTTCCACATTACGGACTTGGTCAAATGTACATATATAGAGGAGATTCTGAAAATGCTGCACAGTGCTTTGAAAAAGTTCTCAAGGCTCAACCGGGAAATTATGAAACTATGAAAATTTTGGGATCTTTATACGCCAATTCCACTAGTCAGTCAAAGAGGGAAATTGCTAAAAATCATTTAAAAAAAGTTACTGAGCAGTTTCCGGAAGATGTTGAAGCTTGGATAGAGTTGGCTCAAATTTTGGAGCAATCAGATGTACAAGGTGCGCTTTCAGCGTACGGCATGGCAATTAAAATTTTAAGAGATAAAGTTCAGGTAGAATTACCCCCAGAAATTTTAAATAATGTCGGAGCTCTTCATTACCGGTAAATTTATTTACTTTTATAATTGTATGATGAAGAATTTATTGATATAATTACAAAACGTAAGTTAACTTTTAGGTTAAACAATTTGGAAGAAGCAAAAAAAAATTTTGAAGATTCTTTAGCAAGAGCAAAAACAGAATCAGAAATCGATCCGCAATATTATAATTCTATTTCTGTGACTACTACTTACAATTTAGCAAGGCTAAATGAATCTCTTTGCCAATATGATCGTGCCGAAAAATTGTACAAAGATATTCTTCGAGAGCATCCAAATTATGTCGATTGTACGTAAATGAAAAAAAAAAAAAAAAAATTTTTATTTTTTTTATTTGAATTTCAGAAAAATAATATTTTTTTTAGGCTACCTTAGATTGGGCTGTATGGCTCGAGATAAAGGTCAAATAAGTGAAGCATCCGATTGGTTTAAAGATGCGTTGCAAATAAACAACGATCATCCGGATGCTTGGTCTCTTTTGGGAAATCTTCATCTTGCTCAAATGGAATGGGGACCAGGACAAAAAAAATTCGAAAGAATTTTAAAAAATTCATCAACTTCAAGTGATGCGTACTCTCTAATTGCACTTGGTAATGTTTGGCTTCAAACGTTACATCAGCCAACAAGAGACAAAGAAAGGGAAAAACGACATCAGGAAAGAGCTTTAGCTATGTACAAGCAAGTGTTAAGAAACGATCCACGAAATATTTGGGCTGCTAATGGAATAGGAGCAGTTTTAGCTCACAAAGGAGCTATTAATGAGGCGAGAGATGTTTTCGCTCAGGTCAGAGAAGCTACTGCCGATTTTTGCGACGTATGGCTTAACATAGCTCATATTTACGTTGAACAAAAACAATACATTAGTGCAATACAAATGGTAAAAAAAAAAAAAAAGCTTTAAATAATTCTCATTAACAAATTGTTACAAAAATAAGCCAAATTTTTAATATGTATTTTATAGTATGAAAATTGCCTAAGGAAATTTTATAAATATCCTCACGTTGAAGTTTTACAATACTTGGCTAGAGCATACTTTAAAGCTGGAAAATTAAAAGAAGCAAAAATGACATTGTTGAAAGCTAGGCGTGTTGCTCCTCAAGATACTGTTCTGCTTTATAATATAGCTTTAGTCCTTCAAAGACTAGCCATGTTTATTTTAAAAGATGTAAAGTCCACTCTAACTACTGTTCTTCAAGCCGTGCACGAATTAGGTTTATCTCATAAGTAAGATTACAATTTGAAATCTTAAAAGAAATTTAATTTGCGTTTACGTATGAACGAGTTTTAAAATTGAATTTTATAATTTAATAAATTTCAAAATTTATTTAGATATTTTCAATACTTGGCTGTTTACGGAGACCGAATGAAATATGATTTGGCTTTAGCAGCTATGGAAGCAAGGCAATGCCAAGATTTACTTTCTCAAGCTCAGTATCATGTTGCAAGAGCACGAAGAGTTGATGAAGAGGAAAAACAATTGCGTAAAAAGCAAGAAGAAGAACGAGAAGCTTTCAGAGTCAGACAAATGGAAGAACAAAAAAAATTAGAGGAAAGACGTCGTCAAGAAGCCGAGCAAATGTTAATAAAGAGACAAGAGTATAAGGAAAAAACTAAAAACGCAATTCTTTTTACTGAACTTCCAAATGAGATGAAACCGAAGAGCAGGGGTAAAGGGAAAAAGGATTATATTACAGATTCAGGTGAGTTATTCAGTTCATTGTTTTGTATAAAAAAAAAAAAATGTTTCGAAAAATTTTTCATTACTAATTATTGCGTATTGATAGACGGATCTGATGCTGAAAACGAAAAACCAAAAGAGCCGAAAGAAAGAAAACGATCGGAAAAAAGGAAAGAAGGAAGAAAAGGTGGAACGAAAAGAAGAAAAGAGAAGAAAGAAGGAGGCGATAGTGATTCGGGTAGTGATAAACCAAAAAGAACATCAAGGGGAACCAAAGAACCTAAAAAGAGAAGAAAAAAAGTTGACGATGGTTTAAGTGCGAAACAAAAAATGAAAATAGTATCTAAAGCTACAATTTCGACGAGTGAATCGGACAGCGATACTGGAAAATTAAAAATAGCTAGCGGGTACGCCATTTTTTTTTTTTTTTTTTTTTGGATTAAAACGAAATCCCATTTGGCCATTTTTGTAAATTATTTATTCAATATTTTTTCCAGAAACGAAAGCGGAAGTGGAAGCGATAAGGCTCCTCCTAAAAAGCAACGTAGAATTCGTTCCAGCGGTTCAAGATCTCTTTCTCGATCCAAATCTAAAAGTGTTTCTCCTTCAAAACTTGATGACAAAGAAGAAACCAGGAGTAGAAAATCTCGTAGTCGCAGTCGAAGCGGAAGTCGTAGCCGAAGCCGGAGTCAAAGCCGCAGCCAAAGTCGTAGTCGCAGCCGCAGTCGTAGCGGAAGTGGAAGTCGAAGTAGAAGCGGGAGTCGTAGTCGTAGTCATAGCCCTAGTCGTAGTCGAAGCGGAAGTCGAAGCAGAAGCGGAAGCCGAAGTCCCAGTCGCAGTCGCAGTCGAAGTCACAGTAGGAGTCGCAGCCGAAGTCGTAGTGGGAGCCGTAGTAGTTCGGCCTCGGGATCCGGAAGAAAATCGGGAGCCTCGAGTAGATCGGGCTCTCGTTCTCGATCTCCATCCAGAGAAAGGGCTCGATCTCATAGTTCAGCAAGAAGTCGGTCTCGATCTGGTTCTCGAGCACATTCTGCAAAAACACAGTGAGTCACTCATTAATATGACGCTTTTCCAAGTTTTAAAATTTTTAAATATTATTAAATAATTATTATAATTATATTATAAAATAAAAAACTTAATTAATTATTTATGTATTTTACAGTTCAAGAAGTGGGAGTCCCTCATCCGTCAGAGGAAGTAAAAGCCGATCAAGATCCCATTCGAGAGGTTCATCAAAATCCAGGCAATCTTCTCGCTCTAGATCTCTATCGAAATCTCGATCGAAATCTCGATCGAGATCTCGATCGGTGTCTAAATCTTCGGTTACTTCTAATAAAAGTAAATCGTGATCTCCCCATAGATCAACAAAATGTAAAAGCGATTGAATTAATTATATTCGTCGTGGTTTTACGCACAAAAAAATTTTAGAAAACGTGACGACGATATAGAAAATTTAATTAAATTCGATAAATTTAACTTTTTATACTCACGATTTCGAGTATTGAAATATTTAAATGTTATTAAAAAAAAAAAATAATATTAATTTTGTAAATAATTGAATTATAAAAATGGGTATAAATATAAATAATTGTAACATTAAATTTGATATTTGTTTTAAAAATGGAATTATTATTATTATTATTATTATTATTATTATTATTATTATTATTATTATTTCAATTATTTTGATTATAAAAAAAATTGTTTTAATTATATTAAAAGACTTGTAATAATTTTATGTAATAATGACTTTTTATTTCTTAAATAATGTAAACCTCACTTATTAATTTATATGTAAAAATTAAAATATAAAGATTTTTTTTAAAAAAATTATTATTATTATTATTTTTTTTTTTCCCGTTAAACGATATTGAAAATTAACCGACAATATTGAAATAATTAGCAGACGAATTTTTTTAAAGTCACTTTTTTTAAAATTTTTTATTAAGAATTAATTAAGTCACGCAATGAAAATAACAAAAGGAAATATTTTGAAAAAAAAAAAAAAAAGGAAAGAAACAAACGGGGGAAAAAATTTTAAATTATTATTATTATTATTATTAAATATTAACCTTTAAACAAACAAAACAATTGTTTGTTATTAACCACGACTGTAGTATATATTTTAAAAATTATCGGTTAAAGAAAATTGCGCAATCGCTTTTTAAAAAAATAAAAAAAAAATTTTCTTTTAGTTTAAAAACAGTTTTCCATTGTATGTGACGGTGTAAGTTTAAAATAAAAATACGTTAAAATTGTTTAAAAAAAAAAGGAAACGGAAATGTAATAATTTAATAATTATGAATGAGATTTATTTCGTCAGATGAAAAGTTCGATAATAATTTTTCTTACTTAAAATTTAATAATTTTTTTCCGTTAAAAAGAAAATTTTTTTTAAAATAAATTTAATTACTTTAAAATTTTTTTTTTTTTTTGGCAGTTTATTAATGAAAAAAAAAATTAAATACAAAAAAAAGAAAAGAATTGATTTAAAATTATGCTCCGCCTAAATTAAAAAAAAAAAAAAAAATTTCAACCCCTTTTTCGCCCAACTAAAAAACATAATAATAATAATAAACCCTTTCTATTAAAATATTTGCTTTTTAACAGAAGAAAAACTTTTTTAAACTATATTTTATACTTTAAGTTAATAAATTTATGAATTTTTTTTTTTTAAAAGGAAAAATTTTCTAGAATTTTCTACCTACTAAATCTCTGTAGGTTGTACCTTTAAGGAGGAAAGTATTAATTACGTCATCGCATTTCGTTGAGAAAAGTGTTTGAAGTTGTCTGCATATTTTTTTTAATTTTAAATGATGGAAAATATTTTTCCGGAAAATTTTAATTTTTCATTAAAAAAAAAAAAAAAATTTTAATTTCCAAATTTGGGGATTAATTCATAAAAACAATTTGGAATTAATGTGGAATTAATTTTTATCAAATAAACTATTGTTTATCTTTTAGATTTTGAAATTTTTATTAATTTAAAATTGCGGTTATTTTTATTATTATTATTATTACCGAACGAAATAAATTCAAATCATCATCATCCAAATCTAAAAAATGATCATAAAAACTTCGAATGAATGAATGAATGAATTAATCAATCAATCGTTTGTTTATTTTCATAAATCGAACAAGAGGTAATTTTTATTACTTTATTACAACGAAATAAGAAAAAATCACTATCATTCTCTTTTTAATTATTATTATTATTATTATCATTATTAGAATTAGTATTATTATTATTATTATTATTGTTATTATTATTCATTTTTAAACAAGATTTTTGTGTATTTGTTGGAGTTTTTAAGTTCATTTATTTCAGGTTTCTACCCGACGCGATTCCTTAGGGATAAATGCTCGAATTTCGTTGGTGCTATTTATAATATTTTCCGAAGAATGAGGGCTTATTATTATTATTATTGTTATTACTATTATTATTATTATTATTATTATTATTATTATTGTTATTACTATTATTATTATTATTATTATTATTATTATTATTATTATTAAAGCCAAATCGTAAATTAGCTAAAAAAAAAAAAAAAAGGAAAATTTTTCTCGATTAATATGAATCGTAAGAATTTATCGAAGCGTAATTGATTTTTTTATTAACTAATTGTAAAATTAAATTACATGACTACCACCATTATAAAAAAAAAAACAAAAACAATAATAATAATAATAATAATAATAATAAACTCGACTTTAAGTTTTTTATTTATTTATTTATTTAAAAAAAACACTCGAATCAAACAAAAAAAAAAAGAAAAAAAAGTTTTGAATCAATCACCAATTGATTAATAACAATTAAACAACCCTTAGAAATTGAAACTTGAATTATTATTATTATTATTATTCGTTTTTTTTTTATTTTTAAAATTTTTTTTAAACAACAAACGATTTCTTGTTTTTGTTTGTCTATTGTTTTGGGCTCTTATTGATTCTGTCATGTAGAAGAAAGTTTGAAAAATTTTTTTAAATGTTTTTTTTTTTACGTCTACGCCATTTTTTTTTTTTTTTTTTTGATTCTGTTTTCAGGTATTGTGTCACTGCAGGTAAACAAAATGCTGATATTATCATGTTGATAATGATAATGCTATGGAAACACCAGAGAAACGAAAAATTTGAAATTTCTGGTTTGTTTATTTCAAAATGACAAACTTTTTCCCGGTAATTATTTATATATTCAATATTATTATTATTATTTTTTTTTATGATGAATTTAATATTTTTGTAATGTTGCAATTACAGAAAGTAAAATTCTAGAACATTCTATAATCTAAATTTCCTGAACGAAGGATCAACAAGTGATTTAATGTAAATTTTATTTTTATTTAGTCTTATTGTAGTAAAAATTTTAAAATTAAAATAAATTTTGATTGTAAAAAATCTTAATATAAAATTTAATGAATAATAATAATAATAAAAAAATTCACGTTTAAAATTTTTTAAAGAAAACCTACTCGCTAACTTTTCCAGCATCCATTTAAAAAAATCATAATCGACGGACAAATAAGAAAAAAAAATAAAACTTACCTTAAATTTAAGAGATTCGGTCGAAAACTGGAAAATCTTGAAGAAAAACCGTTAATTGAAAAATCTAAAAAAAAAAAAAAAACATTTCATTTAATTTTATTAACATTTGAAAAGTATTATTATTATTATTATTTTCACTTTCAAACACTATAAGATTTTGTATACCTTGTTTTTAAACATTTTTCCAGGTCTTTATCAGATTTCATTGTGCTGCTATTGCTTTCGAAAAATGAGCGGGCCGTCCTGCATAGTGCGATTTCCTGGATGGCTTCTTCTTCTTTTAAATTCTTCGAAATCTTCTTTGAATTTCCTTTTATTGAATGTGGCATGGCTCCCAGTCCTACTCCCACGATGACCGGAATCGTTTCTGTTTTTGTTCCCCACATCCTGGCTATTTCAGCCTTTTGTCTGCTTCTTTGGCTGTGGTGTTTTTTTCCGCCGGTACGGATACTTCAATTAGCTTACAACATTTTTCCGCATTATGCTTTTAAGGATGATATCCGGTTTGTTAGCTGGTACAGTTCTGTCAGTGTGGATTTGTTGATCGTACAGAATCGTGCATGGACCTGGTGACGTAGCCAAACTTGTACCATACCTTGGGTGATCCGTCCATTCCATATTCGCGACAGGTATTCCAATGAAGATATTGACAAATTTTATTGTGCGCCTCCAGATATTCACGTTTTGTCAATATCGAACAACCGGAAATTAACTAATCGATTGTTTCCGACTACGATTGGAAAATTCGGCACGTCTTGGCAAACTTTGAAAATTACTCTCTCGCAGTTGAGTCCGCAATCCTTGGTCTTGAGCACCTGTAATAAATTTATTATTATTATTATTATCTGTTCATGGCACGTACAAAACATGATTTTTCTTAAATTACTAAAAACAATTTATTTTTTTAAAATAATAATAATAATAAAATTAACGGAAAACAAAAAACAAACGAAGAAACAAAAAAAACATAATTAAATCAATAAAATTTTGCTCGTTTGTTTGTTTGTTTGTTTGTTTGCCACGTAAATATTTTCATTTTTTATTCTATCAACATTTGTCGCTTTTTAAAAACTCATTTATCATTCTTCAATCACAAATATTTTTTTTTTATCACTCATTTTTTTAAAAAAATTTGTCACATTGTTTTCTTTTTTTTTTTTTTTCGAGTGGTGTATTTTATAATAAAGAGAATAAAAAAAAAAATTTAAAAATTACGTGTAATCATCCGTAAATTATATAAATCGATGATTTATTTATTTTTTATAACAAACAAACAATCAATCATTTAATATGAAAGTTATTTTATTAAAAAATTCGCATCGTTCAAAAACAGAAAAAAAATTTTTCTTTCTTTTCTTAAATCATTTTTGTACGGATAATTGAATTTTATTTATTTACTCTATGATCAGATTAAAATTATTCAATTTTAAATTATTATTATCATTAAGAGAATTTCAAATCAAATATTTCAAAATATATCATTTACATCGTAAGAGAGAAAAAAAAAAAACAAACAAACGTGAATGATGTGAAAATTTTTGGCCCGACGACGACGCCATATTGAAATTTTTTAAAATTTAATCAACGAACCATTTAAACCTCAAATTTGTTATTAAAATTTTCCAATTTCATATCAAAACCTAATTAATTAATTTTTCACTACTTTTTAAAAACATTTTAAAAAGAAATTCGTTTTGTTTGCCGTAGGTTAAGGAAAGAAAAAACAAACAAACAAAGGATACGTTTAACGGTTTTGATAACAACAACAGGTAGTACGATAACTATAAACCCTTTCCTTATCAATATTCAATTCGCGTAAATTAATTTTATTAATTTCAATTTACAAAATATTTCTTTTCAACCCTTACACGCGAAATAATAATGATAATAAAAAAAAAGTTCGAATCGAATAAAGAATTTGAATTAAAAAAAAAAAAGCGAATCAAATTAAAAGTAATTAAAAATTAGTCGGGAAAGGAAAAGGAAAAGGGCAATAGGACAAACAAACATAACATCTGCTTGTGAAAATGTCCAATTAGACATTGTAACCCAATTTTTCTTTTTTTTTTTTTTTTTCAAAATGGAATCCGAAACGAATCGTTATGTTGTTGACAAAAACTTTGACTTACAGCTGTTTGTACAGTGTAATTGCATTTATTGTTTTCAATATATATTCAAATATTTCGTTCATGAAAATAAAACAACCGAATTTTCTATCCCTTTAAATAATTTACATGGAATTTTCATATCTATATGGGAATCAATTAATGTTTTCTCGGTGACTTGCACAAAAATTGATTTTTTAAGGGTGTCTTTTTTTTTTTTTTTAACTCTTTTAATATGCAAAAAAAAAAAATAAAAAAAAACATGAGTAAAGAAATTATTATTATTATTATGACTCCTTTCCATCCCTATAAAATCATTAATTATTAATAACAATATTGAAATTAATGAAAAAAACGATCGACTGTTATTATTATTATGTTAATAATTAAAATTATTTAAATTTTTTTTAAAAATAATAATAATAATAAACGAGTTTTTATTAAATCAAAGAATCAAATAAATTTTCAAAAAGACATTTTTGAAAAAAAAAAAAAAAAACAACCGGAAATCATGGAAACTACCGGAAAAACCTAGCAAGGATGTTATTGTTATTATTATTATTATTATTATTATGTTTGCGATATTATTGATTTTTAATATTTCCAATTTTCTTCTTTTTCTTCTTCTTTTTAACGAGTTTTTTTAAAATAAATTTTGAAATAATTTTTTTTAAAATTACCCTTTAAAAGAAAAAAAAAAAATTTTTCACCCCTTGAAAAAAAAAAATTATTTATTTATTTATTTATTATTTATTAAAATATCTATATTAAATAAAATAATGCAAATTTAACGTTTTCTTAATGAGAATTTTGTCTTCTTTAAAAAAAAAAAAAAACGAGTTTTTTTATTAACACGCATAATTTTTTTTTGGTTAAGTAAAAAATAAAAAAGAAAAGAAAAAAAAAAAAAGTTGATTTGATAAAACGTTTACCACACACACACACATTACCCCTAAGAGAGAGAGAGAGAGAGGGAGGAGGGAAAGGGGAAGAGAGAGAGGAAGAAAAACACACAAAAAAAGAATTCTTTTCATAATAAAAAGACAGATAGCTATGTAGAACTGAAGAACCATCATTAATGAAATTACAAGGATGAGAGCATGAAATTTATGCGCAATACTTTATCCTTATAGCAGAGGGTAGGAACAACCATTCTTTGGAAAAAAGGGCTGGTAGTGCTCTAACAAGGCTATTGAATAGGCGGGACGAATTCGCAATGTCACCGGGATTTATTAGTTTTATTAAATAAAAAAAAAATTATACCGTTTCTATACAACAACAGGAAACTCATACACGGTATAAAAAAAAATTAAAATTAAATTTTAACATGATAAAAATTTTCTAACAAAGAACAATATTAATAATAATAATGATGCGAAAACAAAAAAAAAAAAAAAAGGGGGGTAAGAGAAACAGTAAAAAAAGAGAGAGAGGAAAAACGATTAAAAAAAAACCTGTATGTGAAATAAGTTTTACGATAAGGAAATTTCCATTGAAAATAAGGTTTTTTATTGAAGAAGAAGAGGAAAATAGAAAAAAAGGTTTTCATCAGGTTGAGTAATCAAATTCACACACAGCTGCAACCTTTTCAGATAGTTTCATATCAATATATGTATCTTTTTTTTTTTTTTTTAAATAAGTCAAAACTTATTATTTCCAGTGTTTTGATAATGTTACTATTATGGGAAACAAAAATAATAATAATGATGATTAACATTTGAATGTGTGGAAAAATCGTTTCCAGTGCTCCCACTAAAATCGGACTGTTTGTTTACTCTTTTACCACATCGTGCCAATTTTAATTTTGGTACTCCTCTACCTTTTTTTCCTTCTTTTGCTTTGCACTCGTGAGAAGGTTTTCCTTTCGCATTTACATCAGATTAATAATAATTAATATGAAGTAGATGGGATTGAAAAAATCTCCTCAATGCAATTTATTAAAAAATTCGAAACGAAAAAAAAAATGCAACGCCATATAAGCTCATAAAAGCTCATTTTTTTTTTTTTACCTTCAAGGTGAAAAGGGAGGAAAATCGATTGATCGATGGAAAAGTAAACACACAAATCTTCCGTGTGTGCGTGTGCGCGTGCGCGCGTGCATACTTTTTTTTTATTAATAATTAAATTATTTAATTAATTAATTAATCCCGCCTGGCGGGTTCTTTTTTAAAACTCGAGTATTTAAAAAAAAAAAAGAAAATTTACAAATGTCCGATAACAATAAATGAAATCAACCATATTTAATATGATGACACGTGGCACACCAGAGCAAAGTAAAATATCAGTTTCCGGTGAGGGATTTTTTTTCTCTTTTTAACTTCCTCTTTTATCATTACAATATTTACTTAATTTATTTAAAACGAGAAAATGCATTTTAACAATTATTATTAGAGTTAAATCAGCATTTTTTGGTTTTCTCTCTCTCTTACTCTCTTGTTCGATGCATTAAGGATTCCCTTGTTGTTGTTTTTGTTTGCTTTCACGATTGTCACGTGTTCAACTTCCTTAAATGAACGCTAATGATATTTATACAAAAAAAGCACTCTCACGCACACGCACACACACACGTACACTCACGCACACATGCATATAATTCATCTTTTCTTTTCTTTTCTTTCACTCCCCGTCCATTTTCACGTTAAAGGTAAAAAAAACGTTAAATTAAAATTTTTTAATGATTTTTTAAAAATCTTTTTTTTTTCTCGAAAGGAAAATTTTTTTTTTTTTTTATATTGTTCAATTATAAAATAATGATAACCGTGAAATTTAATAATAAGGAGATCATTTTCGAAAACAGAATGTTTAGATTACATGTAAAAAAAAAATTTTTTGTTTTGTTTTGTTTCACGTTTATTGTTAAAAGAAGGAAGAAAGATGGTGATTGCGGGGAGATGTTGTTGTAATACGGATAGTAAACACTAAAAACTATTGTTGACTTCAACTTGTAACGAATTCGTATAACCCCCCCTATATATAAAACTTGTCAAAAATCTAAGGAAAATACAAAATGACGTGGACTGACAGCCATGACCGTCTCGGTACCCTAAAGCGTTTAGCCTTCGGTATATTATTCGAACCTACTATATAGGGCTCTCTCTCTCTCTCTCTCTCTTAAGGGTTATTGTTTCATTCATATTTGTTGTAAACATAGTTTTTATCTTATACCATTCGTATAAAAAAAAAAAGGTAAGCCATGTTTACAAATAAAAACAAGATTGGGATAAAAATTTTTTTATATATTGACCGCATACATTGCAAAACATTTGCAACGGATTTCATTTTTTTTAAGAGGAAAAGATTAAAAAAAAAAAAATTTATTGGGTATTACCGGTTCCCTGAAAGGAGTAAAAATTTTTTTTTTTTTTTTTAAATTGACATTTGCCGATGGCAATTTTACATCGTAAAGCGGTTTATATAAATCCCCTTTTCAATTTTGTTTTTTTTTTTTGGACAATTTAGTATCAACGAAGAGATTAAAAAATTGTCAACAACTAAAATTTGGACTTAAATCATATAAATTATAATTTTTTTAGTAAACTAAAGTTTAAAAATAAAAAGAAAAAGAAGAAGAAGAAGCAGAAGAAGAAGGGGTTTTGGAAAATATGACAAAAAAAACAAGATGGAGGAAGAAGATTCTTTAAAAAAAATTTTTTTTTCGTCATAGAGTAAACAAATTTTTTTTTTTTTAAAATTCTAAATAGTAAAATTATTATTATTATTACTATTATTATTACCATTATTATTATTAAAATAGCCGCTTTTAATTGTTGTTAATAAATAAATAAAGAAACCGGATTACATAATTAACATCAATAAATAAAAAAAATTTTTTAAATGACGTCATTAAAAAAAAATGATTTAAGGGTTGTAGTTGTTGTTATTACTACACAACAACCCCAATAACTTTGAATATTTTCACGATTATTATTATTTTTACATAGCACAACCGGGTTATTTATTGTGTGTTTGAATAATAGTAATAATAATAATAATAATAATAAATTAACCGAAGAAAATTTTAATCAACAGCTTTTTACTTTCCGTTTGTTTGTTTTCTAACCTGTAAATCATTTTTTAAACAAAAGATTAAATTTAATTCTTTGAATTCTTAAACGTTTTTTCGTACGTTTCGTGATTGTTTTTTAAAAAGGTCACGAGATCATTATATAAACTTATATATCATTATATATCATTATATAAATTTTCTCATCTTAATCAAAACCGTAATTTTGATTATTATTATTATTTGTTTAAAAAAAATTTTAAAAGTTAAAGTCGAGTACTTTTAAGTACACTTTACGTATATAAAAAAAAATTATTATTACGTTTGGGTTTTTTAACGAATTAATTTCTTAACGGAAAACAGAAATTTCAGTAAAATGTTTCAATACGTACAAATTTCCCATAATTACCCCCGCCCCCCCGAAAAAAAAGAAAATAATTACCTGTTGAAGTTTGATAAAAATATTCTTTTCATTCTGACTACAACGACGACCGTTGAATAAACCTGAAAAAAAAAAAGATTAAAAGTTTATTAACCTTTGATAAGAAGACAAAAAATTATTTTTCTTAAATTTACAATTTTTTTTTTTTTTGCAGAAGAATAAAATAATAAAGATGGCGGCGATGGCGGTTAAGCGACAATTTGATTAATTGTTTGTTTAAATTTATGTTATTAGAAACTATTTTTTATTAATAATTTGCAGAAAATAAAAAATGGATAAGATTCTCCTTATCATTGAAATTTTTGACAAAAATGGCATTATTGTGAAAATTCTTCTGCTTCAAAAAGAAATAAAATAGCTTTAGTATTGTTGTCTAAATGAAAAATTTTCTCTGGAAAAAAAATTAACTAAAATTTTAAGTAGTTTGTATAGTAAGAATATTATTTACTTACCTTTTTATCGTCATCATCATCATCATCATCATCATCATCATCATCGTCGTCATCATCATCATCATCACCATCATCAGGACCGAATTATTTAATAATATTATTGATATTTTATACCACAAAAATAATCAAACCGTTTTCGTTTGATTTTTTTATGTTTAAGCAATTTAAAAAAAAAAAAAACCGTTAAAATAACAAAATCAATAATAAATCAATAAACTAAAAATTAATTAATAAACAATAAAAAATAAATTGTTTAAAAAAAAAACTAATTAGTTTAGTTTTTAGAAAACAAATAATAATTAAATTTTTTAATAACAATAATTTTATAATTAACTGAAAAAAAGAAAAAAAAATTTTTTTAATTATATTAAATTTGAATTAAATATAATAAGTAATAATTTATTTATTAAAATCTCTTATCACGTGATCAGCTGATTTAAACATTTGATAATAGCAAATAATTTTACGTATTATTTATTTATTACTCGGAGTAAATAATTTTTATTAAATAATTTTCTCATAAATAAAATAATTTTTAAATTTATTTAACGACATTAAACTAATTAAATTTTATTGTAAAAAAATCTATTTTACATATAATAATAATGATAATAATAATAATAATAATATTAAAGTGTGAATAAAATTTTCGGTGTGCGTTTGTTGTACGTAAACAAAATTTAAAAAAAAAATAAGAATGAGATTTTTTTTATTTTATTAAAACGGTCGTCGGAGAATAATTTTTTTTTTTTTTTCAATAGGTAACACAATATAAAAATAAAGGACACTTAAAAAAAAAACTGTTTTTTAGCAGAAGAAAAAAAAAGAAACACTCGAAAAGAAAAAAATTCATCGACAATGACAAAATATTGCCAACTTTTCAACGGTTGTCACGGTTGTCGTTTTTAATGATCTCTTTTTTTCTTTTTTTTTTTTTTACACGGAATCTGATAAAAAAAAAAAAATTGAATATAAAATTGATATTATTATTATTTAGCAAATATGTATAAAGAATACCTCTCTCTCTCTCTCTCTCACCCTTTTTTACGTGTTTATGTGTGCGTGTAAGAGGGTTGAAGGGGTGAAATCATCTACCCGAAATAAAAAAAAAAAATCTACCGTTTCAATGATATGCCGCCACACCGCTTAAACATCATATTCAATCATTTCAAATATAATAATTTTTTTTTTTTTTCCTTCTTTTTATTTATATTTTTTCTTTTATGCCTTTTGAACTTGAAACATTGATATAATTTTATTTAATTATTATTATCATTATTATTATTATTATCTGATTTTGAAAAATATTATGAGGGTTTTTTTTTTTACCTTAAGGGTTGATCTGTCGGTTGTTTCTTTCTCGCTCTCTCTTTCTATATATATATTAAATTTTTTATTTAATTATTATTATTATCATTGTTGTTGTTGTTGTTGTTATTAATATTATTATTATTATCTCTGTTTAAAATTAATAAATAATTTTTTATAAATCTTTTATTTAAGAGTAATGGTAAATTAAAAAAAAAAAAATTAATGTCGTATAGAGAAAAAAAAAATTTTTTTAAGTAAGAAAACGTTTGAACAATTGTTTAAACAAATAAAAGAAAATTCTAGAAAACAATCAACAAAATAATAATAATAATAATAATAATAATAATAATAATAATATTTAAAAATCGTTGGTAAATTTTTTTTTATTAAAATTAAAAAATTATTAGTTGAATTACACTTGAGAGTTTGTTGTTTGTCTTTTACAAATTCAACCAACATAATTTAAAAAATTTTCCGATTAACCTTTGACCTCTTTTGAGTTTTCTTTTTTTTCTTCTTCCTCTCTTCGAAAATTAGTTTAATTCTTCTGGTATTAAATGTTTAAATGTACGTATAATGTCACAATAAAAAATTTTATTTAATTTTTGTTATTATTATTACTCAACAAACCGACGGTAATAAAATTTATTATTATTATTATTATTATTATTACTCAAAGATTTTATTTATTTATTTATTATCGTGGTAATTTTAATTATATTTTATTTAAAAACATCTCTATAAAAACATTTTTATGTCAACGTTTACATTAAAATAATTTGTTACTTAAAAATTAATAAAAATAATCATAATAATAATAATGATAAGTATTTTATTACGCGAATCCGACATTAAATTTATAATATAAACAAAATAATAATAATAAAAGTAATAATATTATTATTATTATTATTAATATAAAAATATACATTAAAAAACAATAACGAATTAACACGAGTGAAAAACCTCTAATCCGATTTTACGGGAAAATAAAAGATCTTAATCCTCCTTTTCCTCCACCCTCCCTCCTCCCTCC
>NW_002987774.1:13594-17437 GCF_000006295.1 Pediculus humanus corporis | reverse complement strand
TATATATTATTTAAATAAAGTGTGAAAATGGCGCGAGATTGAAAAAAATTTGAAAAAAAATAATGATAAAAAATCACTTTTAAATTTAAAGTAACAATTAAATTTTATTATTTATTAAAAATTTTTAATATACATAACATTTTATTATTATTATTATTATTATTATTATACATATATATACGTCATAACATCATTTATATAATTCATAACTTTTTTTTTGTTTAACGTCACGAAATTTATTTATTTTTTCCTTTGTTTAATTGATAAAAATAAAAAAATTTTAATATTTTTCATTTATTAACTTTTAACAATAGTATTTAAAAAAATTAAAATCGTTTTAACTTCCGGTATCTATTTCCGGTTTTTATTTACCCGTCGCGTAAAACGTATTAAATAATTTTTTATAAGTTAAATTCTTATCACTCGTGATAACATCAACATCAACGTCACTGTTATTATCCACACCGTCATCTTCCTCATCATCCTCATCGTCATCTTCATCCGTCGCATTATTTTTATCTTTTTCCATCGTTTTACTTTTATGAAAAGAATAATTAGCGGAACAACAGCATTTCGGTTCGACGACAGAACCGTGAAATAATTGTCCGACGACTCCCGCATCACCTTTTTTATGTTTAACCCTACGATTTTGAAACCATATTTTCACTTGTTTTTCCGACAGTTTTAAATAAGTTGCGATTTCGATTCTTCTAAGTCTCGATAAATACATGTTTGAGGAAAATTCTCTTTCGAGTTCTAATAGTTGATCGCTTGTAAATGCCGTACGATTTCTTTTACTGCTACTATTTGGATCGTTGCTCAAAGGACTCCTACTTTTCGATCTTTCCTTTGTTAAATACGTTTGCCTCGGCGAAAGGTTTCTCGTCACTTTACCTTCGTTTCCTGAAAGAAAAATTTTTTTTTTTGACATCAGTAATCGCTACTTTACTTTCTACTTCAAAATCCGGTGATGAAAGGTATCAAAAGTTGTCAAACAGGGGAAATTATTGTTCCTTACCCCTTTGCGGGGGAGGAAGAGGGGTTTTAACAATTTACAAAATATCAATCATACCTTCTGATAAATTCGTTTTGACTCCTAATAATTTTTCAACATTAAAATCACTTCCTCCTTTATCGGAAGACGCTGATGACGTAGGAGAATTTGATTTTTCATATATTTTTGCATTCGTTTCTATTAAATTAGGCCTTAAACATTTCGGCTCGTGAATATTTTGCGGATAATAATTAGGAATGATTAAATTATCCATTCTATGACTAGATTCATGTTCGCGATTGACAATCCCAGAATTTATATTTTTAATCAAATCGTTTTTTTTACTATCCCACGGCATTCGTCCAAAGTTAAATAAATAATTAGCGGCAAACGGTGGAGTATAAGGATAAAAATGCGGATAAAAATTTATTGGTATCGATGATGATGATGATGATGATGTCGTCATTTTCGATGAATCTTTATCGATAAGAGAATCCACTAAAAATGATCGCGACATTTTTTTTTTATTTTTCAAATCCCGTTTCACCGTTACATGTATGTCACTTTGTTTTTTACACAAAAAAAAAAACACCCTTACACTACCTTAACTTGATTTACACTAATATATATTTTGTGTGCATTGGTTCATCTGTCATGGATGGTTAAGAGAACCGCATACTACACGGGGCTAAGGGTTCGTTTTTTTTTTGGGGTTGGATTTAACAATGGTATATGCAGCGCCATTTCAATCGACACAAAAAAAAAAAGTTTCTCCTATGTATACGTCGCAGTATGTTAAGTCATATATGATTATTTATTTATTTAAAAAAAAAAAAAACTCTTCTGCCACTGGATTTTTCAATTAAAAACAACCCCTTCGAATTGTGTAAGTTTACTTATATCAATTCTTTACCCACGCCTCGATGATGAGCCCCAAAACGTTTTCGTGTATAAACATGGGGGATGTTATTTAAAAAATTAACCAATCAGATTATTACTACATATTATTATTATTATTAAATAAAATTATAAATAAATCGTGGGTTTAAACTCGACTACTAACCGCATATTTAAATTTATTAATTTTTATTAATTTATTATTAAAATAAATCGAATTTTAAAATAAATTGAATAAAAAAAAAATTATTAAATTCTAATATTTTTTTTCTTATGATGTTATCACCGTTAATGTTTTCTCTCTCTCTCTCTCTCTCTCTTTTATTTATTTTAATTATAATCGTTTGTTTATGCATCCATCTTTTTTTTAGGTAAGAATTTGAAATGATTTTTAATTTAGAATTTTGGTGATTAAAAAAAAAAAAAATATATGGAAAATGTACATTTTAATGGAATAAATTTGTGATAAATCTCTCTCTCTTTCTCACACACGCACACACACTCTGTCTCTCTCTCTCTCTCTTTATCTTTTGACAGTAATTAAATTCTTTCTAATTAATTTTTATTTAAAATTTGAAACATGAAGAATTTCTGGGTTACTTAAAAATATTTATGAAAAATATTATACATTATATTAAGGAAACATGTATTTGGTATTTTTTATACCGAATGGAAAAAGGTTTAAGGTTGATTATAATAAAAGAAAAGGACAAAAGTATTAAGAGCCTTAAGTTAAGAAGTTTCTTTGTTATCACAATAAAGAAAAATTTTATTCAACGTTATCAAATTATTTAAGGTTTTTTTTTTATTTTTGAAATTTGATTGTGTGTGTGTGTGTGTGGCACATTTCAAAAAATAAATTCGTATTATTATTATTATTATTTTAACGAGAATGATAATTGTGATAACGATAATAATGATTATTCACATAAATTCAATCTCAGTAAAAAAAAAAAAACTGAAGAAAATCCAAAAAAATATCAATTTGATAATAAAATTTTACACGATGTAAAAATAAATAACCAAAAGATTGTGTTAAATTACATAATTCAAGAGGATTAATTTTTGAATTCGAAGATTTTAAATAAATTTAAAGATTTTTTTAAATAAAAATTTTGTTAAATAACTTTAATAGTTTAAATAAATAGTTTATTTATTTATTTATTTAACAAATCAAAGGTATTTTATTTTATTCCAAAAATATTTTTCTTAAGGCAATTTTTGTACTTTTTTTCATTAAGAAAAAAAAATCGTTCGGAATTTATAGATTTACTATTTTTTTTTCCCCCAACCTTTAAAAAGTATTATTATTATTATTTTTGTCCTCTTTTCGTATTTACGTAAAAAATAGTAAAAAAAAAGCGCCCCAAAAGTAAAAAAGTTTAAATTTCCCTCCAAAACGTTTATTTAAAAAAAAAAGAAAGAAAGAAAGAAAAAAAGTATGCAAATATATATATTGTGACATAATCCGACAGTTAATGGGACTTTATTATGGGTTTTTAGGGTTTTTAGGGTTTTTTTTTCCAAAAATTTGGAAACGGTTAGGGGGTAAAAGGATCCATCATCATCATCATTATCATTTTTTCCTTTTAACTTTTGATACGAGCACATGTTTCGGATTATGAGAATAATAGAATCAAAAGGTATCAATACCATTTCATTGTTGTATAATTTTATTAATGATATCTAATGGATACTTTGAATTAACAACAACAAAAAAAAAAAAATTTTCCAAAAAAAAAAAAAAGGGTTCGAAAATTTTGTAGAAAAAAAACATATTTGATAAATATTTACGTTCGAAATTTCCTCCCTCCTCCCTCATCATTTGTTAAAAAAAAAAAAAAAAAAAAAAATTGCGACAAAAACAACAACAAAAAAAAAACAAAAATTTGACAAATTTTTTCACACACTATTTGTTTTTTAATAATTCATTTATCATTTTAACCTGATTT
>NW_002987774.1:0-13508 GCF_000006295.1 Pediculus humanus corporis | reverse complement strand
GGATGATAAAGAAAACCGCAAGAACGTCATCCGGGTAGGTAGGTTTTTTTTTTTTTTTTTAATATAAAAAGATTTTCTGTGACAAAACGCGTGCCGACATTTTCATACCTGTCACCCGCATTATTTCCATACCTGAAATAAATTTTTTTTATATAAAACTAATAATAATAATAATAATATTAAATTTAAATAGGATTAATTAACAAGTACCCCATACCAGATGCGCGCGTGTAAAAAAAAAAAAATTAACTCGATAATTACGTCAAATATTGTTTTTTTTTTTAAACGATCACAAAAGAAAAAAATCGTACCTGAAATAACACCTGATTATTTAATTAACTATTATTATTATTATCGTCATTGTCATCGAACATGTAAAAAAAAAACAATTGAAAACGAAGACGACGACGCCATATTTGTTACATTTGGTACGTTTTCAATTTCCGCACTTACAATAATTTTTTCAATCGAAACATTTTATTTTATATTATTATTATTATTATTAATATCTTAAAGGAATTCGTAACCGTTTTGATATGAAGATACCTGACACAAATCCGCCATTTTGAAATTTAACCGTCGAAGATCAAATAAGTAACTAATAATAAATAATAAATTTAACGTTTGTATACTCTCTCTCTCTCTCTCTCTCATGTCGTATATCATCACCCTCGTTCATTTTTTTTTTAACCTAACGTTATTATTATTATTATTATTATCATCATCATCATCATCATCGTGGTAGCCGTCGAAAGGCTGAAACTATTGTAAAAATTTTTTGGCCAATTTTTTCTTTTTTTTTTTTTCTATTCATAAAAATTGTTTGTTTTTGTGATGTGAAACCGTTTTCTCTCTCTCTCTTTTGTTTGCCTTAATATTATTATTATTATTATTATTATTATTATTATTATTCTCTTGATATTTCTTTTCCCATTTAAATTCGTTTTATTCTTGTTACCTTTTTTTTCCTTTTTCCTTTTTTTTTGTCGGCGGTAAAGTTAAATAAAGTAGTTTAATAAATAAATTAATAATAAATGTAAATATTACTTTTTATAAAATTCTCTCCTTCGGTGGTAAGAGGAAGGGGGAGGGAGAGGGGGAGAAAAATTATTATTATTATTATTATTATTATTATCCGTAATAAAAAGGTTTTTATTTAATTTTTTTTTTTATGAAAAGGATTTTTTTTAAGAAAAGTCGATGAGAAAAAAATTTTTTTTATTGAGTCTACTCAAATAAAAATGATAATAATAATACTTATATTTCCGAAGAATCAAACCTGAAAAACCTGAAATAAATTTCTGGGCAAATACGTGAAATAATAATGATGATAATAATTTTTTGTTTAAAATAATGACGATGGTTTAAAAAAAAAAAAAAAAGTGTTCCCGGTTAATTTTGGAAAAGGTTTTACGTAATCATAAATGTTTGCATTTAGAAAAAAATCCTCTCGATTTAAGAGAGGATCCCCACCCTCCCTCCCGGGAAAATTCACAACAACCCCGTAAATTTTATGAATGGTTTGTAAATTACGATGAATCTCAATTACACTTAAACTTTTTGAGTATTTGATCAACCGTGAGAAATCGGCAAACATTTCGAGACATAAGAAAAAAATTTTTTTGTATTCCTTTTTCCATTCATGAATTTTCTAAAAACCGATAATGAAAATCAAATGAACCTGAAAAAAAAAATTCTTAACCTTAAGTACCTGACTTCATTCATGTTTTTTTTTTTTTATGTAATTTTATGGTGGATTTCTCATGTTTTCCTTTTTTTTGTCCTTTTTTCTTTTTTTACACCGAAAAATAACACCACCTACTATTACTAATACCAACCTCTTGACTTTAAAATTTAATACCGTCGTTAATATAACACCAGGTGTTAGGTACCAACACACACACACACACACAATAACCATTAAAGCCCTTTCAAGTTGTTTTTTATTATTATTATTATTAAAAATCGTTGAAGTGAACATTATGAGCCATCATTACAAGTTTTATTTGTGTCATATCTCTCTCTCTCTCTCTCTCTCTCTCTCTCTCCTTCTCTTTTTTTTACTTTACCGTCATATACGAATGATAAATTAATGTTAAGTTAAAAAAAATTATATATTTGTTTATAAATTTAAAGAACGTAAAAATGAAAATAATAATAATAATAATAATTTTCTACAAAATTTATTTTTATGAAAAAAAATATTCGATATATCGAAAAACTAGAGGGTGATCAATAAATCGGGGAAAGAAAAATTTTTTTATTTGGATTTCACTTCGATAACTTTTTATAAATAAATTATATTCAATGGTTTCATTATTATTATTATTATTATTATATTTTTTTTTATGTAAATACATCATAACACGTGTGATATTCATTTTGTTGTTGTTAATGGTAAAAAAAATTTTTTTCCTTTTTTTTCCTTTTTTTTTTTTTTGGTGTGGGAGGCAACCGTTTCCGTTTCATTTCTTTCCTCGGTTTTTTTAAAATTTATTTTTTTCCGTTTAAAAAGAAAGAAAAAGTTTGGGATTCTTACGAAGACACTGCCCAACTAAAACTCTTTCCCGGTGGGAGGGGCTCCCGAGGGAGTTTTTAACCTGAATTTCAGCCTCAACCGCCTCTTGAGCCAGAATCATCAGGCCCACACTCGCGAAAGTGAGAATCCCACCCGAAGGAGATCCCGGTACCTTTTCTTCCCCTTTTTACTCTTCAAAAGACAGTCCCAAGGTGCCATAATCGTTCCTGCCTCTTTCGTAGAGTCTGCAAATTTCCGGAGAGAGAAAGAGAGAAAAAGATGTTCACGGTCCCGAATCCCGTTGATTGTCCATCTACCTTCTTTTCACGTCACAGCTTCGGATTTTCCCAGACTCACCCCCTTGAACAAGGATGGACGCATTCCCAATACCTCGAAAGGGTGCTAAATCACTTATCCTCTGTTAGGACGACCTGAAATAGAACCCCCACTCCCAAGATTTGAACCTACGACTGACTTTTGGGGGCCAATTTTTCCCCTATTTAAATTCAACCGGGAAATCCAATTCCAGAACCCCCCCACCATTCTTAAAACATCCTTTATACCTAGCCTCCGAGTAGTTGTATTACAGGAGTAGTATACAACACCATTCCCCTGCATCTCATCATCCCCTTTTTAAAACAATGGGAAAGAAAAAAAAAAAAACTCAGCTGAAATCAATCGCATGTTTCGTATAATTTATAATAATAATAATCACATTATTAACTTTTTAAAAAAAAAAAGGGTGAAAACATAATGAAAAACGTATAAATGCATGCTGCTGTCGTTAAGGAAAAAAAATTAATCATTTTTATCTAACTAATAATAATAATAATAATAATAATAAAATTTAAAAATGGGTAAAAAGCATTTATAATTTGTATTAGAAAAAAAAATGGCGGAAACGACGTTCGAACAAATTATTTTGTTGATGCCATTTATAAAAAAATTTAAATATTTTTTTTTTTTTTTTTTAAAGAAAAAACTTATTCAAAAAGTAACACGGATATGAAACACACGTGAACGGAAATAATATATTTTGACACGTGTCAATAATGGTTTTTATTATTATTATTATTATTATTTTTATTGCATCATTGGTACCAATCAAATAATTATTTTTATCTATTATTAGATATTTTAGTTAAAAAAAAAAAAATTGTTTTTTAAATTTCTTTTTCCGGTTTTATATAAATGTGTCGTCCGTTAATTTTTTTTATAAAGTTATGAAAATGATAAGAAATTGATTATATAGGAAATGTTCATCGACCTTTGAACTATAAAACAAATAAAAAAATTTTTTTTGCAACGTCGAATTTTGTCGGAATTAAAATTTGGAAATTATAATTTGTCGGAATTAAAAATGGTTTGTAAAAATGATGATTCGAATTCAATTTTTTTTTACCGCCCCCCCAGGACCCCCTTCCCCTCCCTAGGACCAGGTGTTGTAAAACTATTCTACTATGAACTCTCTATAATTTTTATTTAAGGCAAAAGAAAAAAAAAACCGTTTTAAACCGTAACGAATCCATCATGTATCGTGAATTGCGGAAAATTTTGTTCTTTTCCTTTTTCTGCCAAAAGCTAAACATTAATTTTATAAAAATCATCATTTATCTCATCAACAAGGTAAAAATTTTCCGGTCGGTTTTTAAAGAAAAAAATTTTTTGTAAAAAAGAAAAAGTTCTAGAAAATTAGTTAAGGTTGGTTTTCAGGTATTTTAAGGTAAGTTAAAATTTTTTCGAAAAAAAAAATATAAATAAAATTAATTTATCCACTTGAATTTCAATAAAGAAAAAAAAATTTCAAAAAGATTTTTGGTACTCTTGTATACAGCATCATCATCATCATCATTATCATCATCATCGCAATCGGATTTTATACAAACGGTTGAATTTTTTCTTCTTTTTCTTTTTCCCTTTTTTTTCTATAATATTCTTTTTTAAATTTATCGATTTAACCTTTTTTTTATTATAAATATTTTATAAAAAGATTTTGCCACATTCCCCCCCCTCAAAAAAAAAAAATAACGGTGGCCTTATATTATTATTATCAATATATTTAATTAAATTTTACGGTTTGTTTTTATTTTATTGCCTTCCGATTTATTAGAATTCATTTTTTTTTTTTTTGCGTGTTTTAGAATCAAAAGAGAGAAAAACACTTGAAAATAAATCAATTTAGAATATTGTTTAATGGTTCGAAATTAAATTTTTATTTTTTTTTTGTTCGATAGATAGAAAAAAAGAAAATTCTCCGCGGATTTAACGTTTTTTTTTTTATATAAAATAAAAAATTAATAACATTTAATAAATTATGCGCGTGACGATGAATTGTTGAGCCGGAAAATTTTCTTCTTTTTTATCCTCTTCAGGTTAAAAATTTTTTTTAAATTTTATTTTATTTGAACAAACAACGTTTTTGTTCCTAAAGAGGGTTCTCATAATAATAATAATAATAATAATAATAATTGTGTGGACAAAATAAAAAAGGGGCGAATATAAATAATGTACTATATATCGTTGACAAATAATATTATTGTTTTTATCACTAAATTGTAAAAATGATAAGAAGAAAATGATCTTTTTCTTTTTTTTTTTAAATTTTTTTCGTTAAAGAAACGTAAAATCGTTAGGTAAAATTTTCTAACAAAAATTTTCACTCAAAATTTTAGTGAAAATTTAAAGAAAATTTTGTTTGTTTACATTTTTATTAAATACTCCATTTTGAATGATGGGATTTAAACGATTAACGCGACATCTTTCGTCATTTACATGAATTTTTTTATTAGCGTTATCTATTGGAAAATTTTGTAACTAATTTATAACGGTCAAATTTTTTACTATTTTCAGGTTCGTCAACGGAAACGTTTTAATTTTCTTTTTATTTTCTTTCTTTAATCACGCCAACGGTTAAAAATGAGAATTTAAATTAAATTTATGGATGCTAAAATATATATTATTTGAATGAGACTTACAATTGTATCTTAAAACGAATCATTTCTTTTTCCCTCTAATAGATTTGTTTCTATCGCTGTGTCGATCTGGTAGGTTATCATGCTTTGGACCATTAGGACCTAATAAAACAACAAAAATAAACATTAAAAATTTCTTTTTGCATGTGTAATTTATAATTATTAATTTTTACCCGTTTTCCATGGTGATTTATTATTAGTATTATTATCACTTGCTTCCACCTGAAAAAAAAAAATTAATAAAAAATTAATAAAAATTATTTTCTTTGTAAATGGTATCACAAAAACAATACTTACTTCATGTGCGACAAACACCAAAGCGGTTGCAAAAAGTAAAACGTATAATAAAATCATTTTTTTTATCGATCTGTATCCAACGAATACAAATTTCAAAATGAATGCAACCCAGCTAAACTAAATAAATATAAAAACAAAACAAAACAACAGCAGAAGAAAACACAAAACATCTGTTTTATTTTTCTTTTCCTCTCAACTGTTAATAATGAGACTCAAGGTTAAAAAAAAAAAATGTGTTTTCCTATCGGAAAATTTTTAAAAGTTGATCGATTCGAAAAAGAAATCAATACAAACAAAATGGCGTCTTGTTTAAAACCCAATTATAAACAAATCGAAATCTGACAGGTAGCCAACTAAATATCATCATGAAACAAACGGAAATGAGAACACACTTTGTGAAAAGAGAGTAAAAGGTAAAGTTTTATTATTTCCGGTTTTTTCAAAATCTTTCGAATGATAAATAATAATAATAATAATTTTTAATTAAATATTTTCCGTTAAAAAAAAGAAAATAAATTTATTTACGTACGACGAATTTAAATAAAAAAAAAAATTTTTTTTGCAATTTTAGAAAATTTTAATTTTTCATTTATTAAATAAAATTTAAATTTGCAAACGGTTTTAATAACTTATATACATAATTTAATAAATAAAATGTAATGTGAAATGCCAGTTGATTTAAATTTATTTAATAATAATTTTTTCTTTTTTTTTCTTTTCCTTTTTCGAATTATCTTATCTCGCCGGAATATTTTTATCACGATTTTTCTTTCTTCCTTTTCCTTTTCTACCCTTTCCTTTTCTACCCTTTCCTTTTCTACCTTTTCCTTTACCTATTTTTTTTAAGAAATCATAAATAATAATAATAATTAAGATTCGATACATAGGAAAAAAAAATTAATAACAATTACCGTTTCGATTTTTTCTTCCTTCCCTTTGGTTTTCTTCGTCTCCTATCACCTAAAAAATAATAATAATAATATTAAACACGTTAAAAAAAAATTAAAAATGAAATCGAAAGAAAAAAAAAAGGTTAGGAGACGTGAAAACTTACGTCTTCTATCAAAATAGCTATTATTAAAGTTACAATTAATAAATGCGTGAATAACATTTTTTTAATCTCTCTCTCTGTCTCTCTCTCTCTCTATCTCGTGATCAAATGATATTAAACGATAATAATAATTAATTAATTTACCGTGTCCTTTATGTGACGTAAATTTTGTTTTTTTCTATAGTTCGATATTAACAAAAGAACAAACAATTATGTTACAGAAAACAATAAAAAGAAAACAATTGTGTAAATATTTGAACGAGTGCAAACACCGATGATGTCAACACCCAATGATAATTCATTACATTATCATTAATAACGAAAATATTAATAATAATAATAAAATTTAAATAAAATCAATAATTGTTATTAATTGTAATGGTTAATAAATTTATAGTTAAATTACTTCAAAATTCTATGATGAAAATTATTTATACGTCACCACTTCCGGTGATGAGTTTAGAGATTTTTTCGACTTTTTTTCCCCCCTTAAAATCAGTAAAATAATTAGATTGAAAAATAATAAATAATAATAATAATTACCGTCACTGGAGCCCAGTACAGGAGAAAACTCGTTTCCATCGAATAAGATGGTCTCTGGAAGATTTACGAGAATTGTTGTGACGTCACAGACGAAATTCATTCATGAGGCATGCAGCATCATCACTGATATTCAGGCATTTATTCCTTAGGGATCGGCGAGTAGAAACCTGGAATAAATTGAAAATGTTGAAAAAACTCCGACAGACATTAAAACGAATTGTCGTAATCAGGAGTGATAATAATAATAATAATAATAATAATTTATCGATTACCTAAAATTCACTAATAATTAATTTTTGATTTAATGACCGTTCAAAAATAATTATAAAAAAATAATAATAATGATATATTTTTAAAATTTCGATTTGTAAACAATAAAAAAAAATGTCGTTAGAAAAAACGATAAAATAATAATAATAATAATGCGAAAAGTGGAGATGAACGATTTAATTTTAAACAAAAATAAAAAAAAATTACTTATTTGTTATTGAAAAATTATTATTATTATTTTTACAACAAGGAATAAATTTTAGGTAATAAAATTTAATATAAGTTTAAATATGCTTAAATTTAATTTTTAATTTTAAACGAAAATTCTAGAATAAAATAAAATTTTTTTTAAACGTCGCTTTTTAAATGCGAAAGACAAAAAAGAAAGAAAAATAAATTTTGTATGAGTTGGTCAATCTGGTTGAATTGGTCAATTTGGTTATATGTGGGTGTTATGTTGGTCAATCTAAAGATTGAAAATTGCGCGGACTACTTCTTCTGCTTCTTGTTCTAGGTGCATCGCCTTTTTGGCTCTTTTTTTTACCTGTTATTAACAATAAATAAATAAATTTAATCGTTTTTTTCGTTTAAAATATTTTAATTAAATGATTTATTACCTCCACATCTACAATTTCCGCTGCAGGAACTTGTTTGAGCTGCCATAGCCTAATAAAAAAAAAAAAAAAATTTGTTAAGAAATTATCATACACTTTAATTTTATATTAGAAATTAATTTTAAAAAAAAGTGTCTTCTGCTAAATACTTTTTTTTATTTATTTATTTAAATTACAACTTACTTCATCCGTGAATATGGCAACCGATAAAGTAACGAGAAAAATCGCCCAGAAAATCATTTCGGCGGTTGATGAAAGGCCAACAATCGAACGAAATAAAATGAAAAAATAATAAAAAAAATTTTTTTTTTATAGTCAAATCAACCGAGCGTGAAAAAAAATTAACAACAACGCAGACGACATTTTTATTTGTTCTAATTTACAACAAAAAAGGAATGACGTCACAAAAATTTCCTTAACAAGTTTTTTTTTTTTTAATTGATCTCTTTTGTTTTGTTTTGTTTTGCTGTTGAATGCTGTCGTCGAAAACAAAAAAAAAAAATCTCGTTCGAAAAACTTGTACCCTAGAAAACAAAGAAATTAATTAATTACTAAATAAATAATAATAATAATAATAATAATAATAATAATAATAATAATAATAATAATAATAATAATAATAATAATAATGATAATAATAAACTTTTACAAAATAAATTTTAACAATTAAAATTAATTGTTTTTTTTTTTAAACGATTAAAAGAAAATTTTTAATCCGCGTAAAAGTTTTTATTTTTTATAAATAATTAATACTAAATGTTTTACTTACATAAATACATAAATTTTTATGTAATAATTTTAATAAAACCCAGGAAAAGTTAAAAGGAAGAAAAATGTGTGAATTTTCAATTTAAACAACATTGATTTTTGTATGCTGATGCGTCGTAAATATATTTATTTATTTATCATGTTTGTTTTGAAAAGAGAAAATTAATAACGTACATAATTTATTAATGGTAATAATAATAATTTTTAATTATCCGTATTAAATAATTGAAAAACTGATCAGGTGATTGATTCGTCGTTATTTATTTCATTTCTTTGGTGTTGGTCTTCTTTTTCTTTTGGGCGGTGCTTTTTTTCTGGCTTCTTCTTTTGCTTTATCTTCTCTGGCTTTCTCTATGTTTTTAAAAAAACAAATAAATAAATAAATTTGAAATTAAAATCATATTATGACAAAAAAAATTTTTAAAAGAAAAAATTAAAAAAAATTCATTTACTGCAAGCAGGGCATTGACATCGCGGACGTTCTGCTGCTATCTAAAAGCGAAAATAAAATTTTTTATTATTATTAATTAATAATTTCACGGAGAGATATATTTATTAAATTCAAATACATAAGTGCAACTCACTTCTTCAGCAAACAACGCCGCAGATAAAACTACGAGAAAAATACACCAAAAAAACATGTCGAGTTACAAAAAAATGTCGACTCGAACTAATCGATTATGGTGAAAATTAATTGAATTTAAATGATTCATTTTAAAATAATACAAAAAAAAAAAAAATTTTCCGATTCATTTGACCTTTTTTTTTTAATTTTTTAAAAGAAAAATTTTTTTTGTTATTTTCATTAATTAGTTTTAATTATATTTATTTACCGATGCGTGAATAATTGCGTGTTTATGACGTCACAAACAATTGTCTGCACACTTTTTTTTTTATTTGAGGTCGATATTTACAAAAAAAAATTTTTTTTTTTGGGGACCTTAACATGATTATAATTGAAAGAAAAAATGATAATACACTAATTAATGCTATGATGACGTAAATAATTTATTTAAACAAAAATTCATTGTTGATAACCAAAAAAAAAAAGAAAAACAAAAACAAGAAAATGTCGAGAAGGAATGATTTCCAACGGGATTTTATTTATTTTTCCATGAATTATTTATCTTTGTAAAATGTCCAAACGACAGTGTTATCAGGCCCATCAGTAACTCTTATTTTGTATGGTCCTCCCCACCACCGCAGCCTCCTCTTTTATCTTACAAAAAAAAAAAAAAATTTTAAATAAAAAATTTTACATGTTAATAACGAACAAAATATAAAATTATATTTACCGCCTCCGGTTCTTGTACCAGAACGCAAAACCATTTCATCCGTCTAATTAATTGTAATTACGTCATTAATTAATTATTAATTAAATTTAATTAAATTATTAAGTGAAAAAATTTACTTACGTCCAAAATGGAAAAAGAAAAAACAATTGATACGATAATAATCGGTATTAACATGATGGACGTTAATCAGCCAATGAAAGCAAAACTGATTCGTAATGAAAAAAATTCATTTTAAGAAAAACACATTTGTTTGTTTTAATTATACGGGAACGTAAGGTTTTTTAAATTTTCTTTTAATCATATGTATTTGTATTCATCATTGTAACGCAGGAGTTTGAGTAAACGCATTTATTTATTATTAAACGTAAAATCAATTTTCAAATACATAAATAAAATTATTATTATTATTATTATTATTATTTAATTAAAATTAATCAAAATTTGGCGGGGAAAATTAACAAATGAATGCAAATTACGTGTTTTGAACTGCAACTGATGTTTATGGCGGCAACAGGAATTTGAAAACAAAAATTATATTAATTTTTTTTCCTTTAAAAATTTTTCTATTAATCGTTATTAATTAAAAAAAATAATAATAATAATAATTTGATTATGTATATATATACATAATAAAAAAATTTTTACCGTTTTTTTCTCAGTTTTCGTTTTCGACTTCGGATGTTGAATTTTTATTTATTAAGTCCGTGTCCTAATTTAAATAAATCCAATTAAAATTATTAATAAATCAATTATTATTATTATTAATTAATGTAAAAAATAAGTAAAACTTACCGTAATAATAATGAAAAAAACATCGGCCAAAACCTTCTTGCAACTTTTTCGTTTCTTCGTCTCTCTTCAGTACAACCGTAACGTAATAAAATATATTATTAATATAATAATATATTATTATTATTATTATTTATTGTACCTGAAAAATAATTAACGATACGATTAACAATAATTGTAAAACCATCATTTTTTTTTTTTTTGGTATTTAATTTCTTATCGTAAATCACAAAGAAAAAAAAAATCTGAAACATATTAAAATGACGCAATCATGTGATTGATAACGATAATGACAGCTCGTCTTTTTACAATAAATCTATTTTTATTACGATAAATTTTTTTTTTCTCTCTCTCATTGTTTTTATTTTCACGTGAATAAATTTGAATTGCGTTAATTAAATTTTTGTGCGCAGATAAACCAAAAAAAAAAACAAATGGCGTAATTTTTTTTAATTATGAAAAAATTAATTAATTTATATTAAAAAAACAAAACAAAAAAAAAAGAAAAATTAAACGATTTAAATAAAATTTATAAGATTTTCTTTTTTTATTGAATAATATTATTATTATTTTTTTCTTTAAATAAAAATTTTCTTATCCGAATCGATTTAATTAAATAAATAAATAAGTAAAATAATAATAATAATAATTTTTTAAATAAAAAAAGAGAAAAGAAAAGAAAATATTAAACCTGAGCTGATTGTGAGTGAGAATTTTAAAAATAAAAAATTAAAATTAAAAATTATTTTTCAAATGTAAAATTTCCTGTGTATATTTATGTACATAAATGATTTTTTATTAATAACTATTATTAAAAAACTTTCAAAGGTTAAAATAAATAATTTTAACCATAGTTCATTAAAATTAATTTGTGGATTTTATTTATTTTATATTAATATTATTATTATTTTATTGAGATCTGTTTTCGTTTTATATTATGGATTTTGTTACGCGTGAACGTTTGTTAAATTTTCAGTTTTAAATTCGTAAACACGATTTGTGACCATCATTACCAATAATAATAACATTAATAATAATAATAATAACATTAATAATAATAATAATAACATTAATAATAATAATAATAACATCAATAATAATAATAATAACATTAATAATAATAATAATAATAATAATAATAATAATAATAATGATAATAATAATGGCATTATTAAATAAAATAAGAAAATTTTGTCGTATTTTTTGTTTATTTTTTTGTCAATAAATAGTTAATTAAATATTTTACAATATTATGACGTCATGCGCATCGATATTAAATATAAATAAATCAATTATTAAAATTTAAAATGATTTCCGTTTAAAAAAAAAAAAAAAAAAAAAAAAAAAAAGTTATTCTTTTTTATAAAAACGTAAAAATCATAAAAAAATAAAAATAATTAATTTGATTACGTAAAAAAAAAAAATTTTTTTAAAAATTGATGACAACTTATAAAAAAAATATAAAAAAAATTTTATAATTTATAAAAAATTATTAAAATTTACCTGTTAAGTTGGCATTCCTTTTTGAAAATATTATTTATTTAAAGTATCATTGATAATAGTTGTATAGGATTTGAACCTTCATTAGGAGATTATAAAGTGCCATATTGAACATTTCTGGGGCATGGTCCGTTTCCAAAATAGGATGGTCGAGAATTATAAGAATTAGTTCTTCCAGAACTTCTAAATATTAAGTGCAGGCGAAGGAGTTGTAGTTGTTGTGGTGGTTGTAGTAGTTCTTGCAGCAATTGCGTTTTCATCTTCTAATTGTCCTTCCAAAGAATCTGGTATCCAATCATCTTCTTCTTCTTCTTCATATACAGGAGGATATTGTTGAGGGTTATAACTGGATCCAGTTGCTGGAGTAGTTGTAGTAGTTCTTGCAGCAATTGCGTTTTCATCTTCTAGTTGTCCTTCCAATGAATCTGGTATCCAATCATCTTCTTCTTCTTCTTCTTCCAGTTTGTACTCAGTTGTCGATGATGTAGTCAGAGGGGATGTAGTAGAAGGTTTTTTATAACTTCCGCCTTTGCGTATTATTTTAAAGAAATAAAATTGTACTGTCTCATCACATTTACCGACAATATAAAAAACTAATTAAAACTTACCAAGTTGAGAAAGAAGGCTTTGCAAATAATTGCTCACTGAACTATGTGCATTATGCACATAACCATTACTAACATTTGCCTATGAATAAAAATTCTCTTTAAAGAAATGGTGACTCAAACGGGAGTTGAATAATTTTATATTTTTAGAAATTATTTGTTTTTTATCTTAAATTCATGTTTTAAAACGTATCCGAATTTATTTTAAAAAAAATAATAATAATAATTTTTACCTGAAAAACGACTGTAGATGCAATAAACAGTAATTGTAAAAGTAACATTTTGT
>NW_002987775.1:0-11438 GCF_000006295.1 Pediculus humanus corporis | reverse complement strand
AAAATTTTATAACGAAAATTAATCGTTAACGATGCGATAACGCTCACTACGGGAGTGCCAACACGCAAAAATAAAATTTATAAATAAAAATAATAATAAAAACAAATGAAAAAAAATTTTTTTTTTTTATTTGACTTTCGATTCGAAAAACAAAAGAGTAATAATAATAATAATAATAAAATGATTTTTTTTAAAAGGGTAATGATTAAAAAAAATAAACAAAAGCAGAAGAAATGAAAAAAACAAAACAATTTTTACGTTTACTATAACGAAAGGGAATAAAAAATTTTTTTTTCAGAATGTTCTTTTTTTCTCTGACTGGAAAGTTATTACGTCACGCACCATCACGCTATTTCGAATAAGTTGAAAACGATTAAAAATCATTTTTCGAAAACATTTACTTAACCTTAAAAGAAAAAACAAAAACACGAATGAATAATAATGATGATAATGATAACAACGTCTTTATATTATACGATCAGTGTGTGTGTGTGTGTGTATTCATCGATTAATCGTAATCAAATTTAAATTTTATCACCCGTGAAATTATCTCAAAAGACTTTTTTTTGTCACGCATCAATGATTAAATTACGCTAATTTAACTGATTCACATCCGGTTTATTGTTATGAAAAATAAAAAAAATAAATAGAATAAGAAAATGGAGAAAAAAAAATGGCAAAACCGTTTTCCAACCAACGGTTGATTTACCAAAACGTTGTCAATTTAAAAATGAACTTGAACGCATACGTTAATGCAATACGTAAAAGTGGTTTTTTTTATGTTCAACTATAAATTTTGTCTATTACTGAAATTACATTTAAAAAATTCCAACACGTATTGTCATTGTTAATTTTTTTTTTTTTTATTCTAACCTATCAATTTTTTTTTTTAAATTAAAAAGACCAAATGATGAGGGGCAACACGATGTGATAATCCAAAAAAAAAGGGGAAAAAAGGGAAAAGAAAGTACAACGCGACAGAGTTTCACACACACACGAAGTTTACATTAAATTGATTTTTCAAGCGTGAATCAGAAAGAGTAAATCCATCAGCGCGACTCAAGAGTTGATTTAGTTAGACGAACTAGCAGACGATGGAGATAAAAAAAAAAAAAAAAAATTTCCAACAGCCCAGACAGGAATATTATTAATATGAGAATGATTCGTGACAAAACCACTCTATATCGTCACGCTGATTATTACGGTTAACGATGATAAATGAGTGAAAACTCCGTGTTAAAATAAATAAATGTGTCGCCGACCGCGCCTGTATGCCAACTGACCACGTGTAATTTACAAAACTTTTTTTCTTTTTTTATTACGCCACGAAATTGTTTGTTATTGTTTTTTGTTTGTTGTTGTTGTTTTTGTTTGTCGATGTTTATCTTTGCCTATTTCTTTTTTTGTTTTTCTTTGTCTTCTTTTCCTTCGACTTATTTATATATTTGAATGAATGAAATTTCAAATAAATTACGTTAATTTTTTAACTTTTACATCATTATTATTAATTCACGCGTATTTTCGATTTACGTCTTCTGCTATGCTACGCTATTATTATTATTATTCGTGTTAAAAGTAAAAATAAAAAAAAAGTTGACGTGAAGATAATTTTTTGACGCGTTTTTACCTTTGGAAAGAAAAAGACCGTTGTAAAAAAAAAAAAAAAAAAAAAAAAAAATTAAACAATTCAAAAGTTGAGAGAGAGAAACAGAGAGAGAGGGGAGGGGTGGAAGAGAGAGAGATGTAAAGTAAATTATAACCCAGCGGAATTAAAGTGTCAATGTGGGAAAACCTCTGGAGAACAGTAAAAGAGTAAACGTTAAACAGGAAGAACAATTCTGCCAACTGCCTATCTTTCATTTTCCTTTTCTTCCTTGCTCTCCCCCTTCCCCCTATCTCCTCTCCACCCTTTCACCTGACTCGAAATATTAATTTTCCTTTTTTTTTTTTCTGGGGAAAAAGAAAATTTTTAATTGAAATTTTTTTTTTTTTTTCAAGATATATCAAAATTTAAAAAAAAAAAGGTATTTTGTAATTATACTATAGTTTAATATTAATATAGAGAAACCTAATTTTTTATACTCTATAACTATAAAAGAGAGAGAGAGGGGGGAGGGGGAAAACGATTAACGTCCATATTTTAATTTTTTTTTTAACAAACCGCAATTTTAAAAAAAGTATATAATCTCTATTAAAAAAAAAAAAAAATTATAGTCTAGACGATGCATAAATTTTTTTTTTAATAAAAAAAGAAAAAAATCAAAAATATAGCGCGCTATAAAAATTAATTTAAGCACCTTTAATAAAAAACAATATTAATTTTTGAAATTTGTTTCACATTAAATTTTTTTTTTTAATATTTTTTTTCAAAGTTTAAATCGTTCGATACGAAAAAAAACGCGCTATAATTTTATAGCGCTTTATATTATATATCGATTTGCTATAATGAGAACGTACGGAAGTTATTTTTATTATTATGAACAAATATAAGAAGAAAATTATGAAAGAAAGAAAGAAAAAAAAGCAGTAAAAAAATTAAAAATATTTGATTTAAAAAAAAAATAAAAAAGCAATAGTAGTAATAATAATAATAATAATAATAAATGATAATAATAATAATAAATGATAATAATAATAATAATGATAATTTTGATTCAAAATAATCCAACTCGGGTTATTTTATGTAATGTATATATATATACATAATTTCGTTTGGTTATCATCCAAATTATAGTCGTAACAACTTTTATATTTATTCATATAAATATAAAAATATATATAATATAAAATTATATTATAGAAAATAAAATTCATAATTGACTGTTTCCTCCTTCTCCTCCACCTCCATCACTTTCCCCCCATTTTTTCCCCATAATATTATTTTATTTAAAGTTTATAAAATTTCATTTTTATTTTTTATTTTTCCTTCTTCTATTCAATATCTGCCATTTTCTTTATTTCCCTTTTCCGGTTTTTTTTTTTTTTCAATATCTTTTTTTTTTTTTATATAAATAATATATTCAAAGGGTTATATGATTGTGGTAAATGATTTTTTATTCTATGGACAAAATAACTTTTTTTTTTTTATTTTCAAAAAAACGATTTTTCGAAAAAACTCTTATTGTTAGGCGGTGTTACGACGTGCTTTACAGCATCCGACAGGAGCACATCACCTCGAATACGATTTAACCTTTTTATTCATTTTTATTCCATTTCTCGCAAACTCTTCGATGGTTTTCCCATTCATGGCTTACTTTAATTTAACCGGATGTTGATTATTCTATTCTAACTGAATAAAATTATAAAACGACACAAAACCATGTAATATTACGTAAAAATTAATGATAATAACGATGATTATAAACGAATAGAAACAAACAATACAATGCGCGGGGCAAATTAATCAATCAATCAATCAATCGTTAAAAAATCGATAAAAAAATTACCGACGCCGCCGCCGCCGCTGCCACGATCGTAAATCATCGTAAATTTGACGTGTAAAAAAAACTTTCGGAAACGTCATTTTGTCGTTTTTATTTTTTTTTATCTTAATTAATTATTTTTTATGTTTACGCCTCAAACGTTTAAAACATAAATTTAATAACGGTAAAATTAAAAATAAAATCAAAACAACAAATCAATTATTATTATTATTGTTATATAAAATGCCACGTTTCCCACCTCCCACACGCGTACGCACGCACGCACCTCCTTTTTCCTCGTATCTCATTTCACCCGCAATTCATTAACCTTTCATTTTATTTAATTATTATTATTATTATTTTGTATTATAATAATCGTGACGTAACGTTTTATTATTATTATTAAATCGTTACGATAATTAATTGCAATTTATACTCTCGTTTTAATAATAATTGTTGATTGTGTAAGGTAATTAATATTTACGAACGGGACTAAAATTAAATTATTTATAATTTTTTTTAAGTATATACGTCATCGACGTTGACACGTCATCAAATTTCGTTTATTCGTTTCACGTGCACGCGCAAGAATAATCGTTGAAAATTTAAACTAATCCGATTTTAAATCCAAAAATAATCCTTCCTTGTTTCATTCCTTTGTTGTGTTTAAAATGGGATTTCAACCCCCTCCCCCCCCCAAAAAAAAACCAACTTTGTCCAGACTCACGCTCATGAATAAATTTATTAATAATTATAATGATAACGATAACGATGATGATGATAATGAAATAAATAATATCATTTGGTGAAATTTTTCGGTTGGTAGAATTGTATTTGAAAAGAGATAAAGGATTAAAACGTTATATGTTACATTTTATTAATTAAATTTTGAGATTGAGTAAAAGAAAGTTACAGGGTTACCAATTTTTTTTTTTCGGGGTGTTTAAAAAAATTGAATTAATAATAATAATAAATCATTGAGAATTACACAATAATGGCCGTACGCGAGTCGTTAAAAACAATAATTTATGAAAAAGTACTTATATTGTTTTACAAAAAAAAAAATTTATTTACTTTACAGATGATGCCGACGACAAAAATGATGATGATGATGATGATGCTGTTGTTCTTTTTTTTTTTTAGGGGAGCGTGTGAATCATGTAATGAATAATTTAACGACCCTACTACAAAAACAACCAATTTAAACCTACTTACGTTTGTTTATTGCTTTTTTTTTTTTTTTTTTTTTACTTTTTTAATGGTATTGAATTTATGTTGTCGTGGGTGATGGGATTTTATTAAGTTTTTAATGTTCTTCAATCATTAAAACTTATTTCGTAGCAAGGAAGCAGATATATTTTTCCACATGTGTGCATATACATATACATATTTACACATGAGTGTGTACGTGCGTGTGTGTGTGTGTGTGTGTATGTGTGTGTAAGTACGTATTTTTAATAAAAAAACGTTTTAAAATGAGAGAAAATTTATTAGACGCCTAGAGGCAAAAACAACAACAACAACGTCTTCTTCTAGTTTATTTTCATTAAATTTATTTATTTTTATAAAATAAAACCCGAGAATATATAAATCATTATTAAAATTATTATTATTATTATTATTTGAACGCAACACATAATAATAATAATAAAACATTTTTATAACTTCGTGTCGGATTTAAATCGTCGTTAACATTTTTCATGTTGTGAATTAAAAATCAATTATTATTACTGATGATTGATTGATTTATTGATTCATTTCTTTCCCCTTCCCCCTTCTTTCGTTCGGCAACACATGAATTTTTTTTTTAAAAGTCTTAATTTAAATTTAAATAAAAAAAACTTACGCCATTTTTATTTTAAATTTAACATAAATCCCAATACGTTTATTAAAACATTTTGGGAACCCCCGGAATTCGTTTAAAACAAAACAAAAACACGCACACTCGACACATAAGCTAAACATAATTTTAATTTAAAAACTTATTTTCCGTTATTATTTTATTTTTAACAAAAAAAAAAAAAAAAATATAATGAATTCACATTAAATTATTGAAACTTAAGTTTTAAAAAAAATAATAAGAAGAAAAAACACTTAAATTAAAATAAATTTCATAGGGTAAAAGAAATTTAATAATAATAATAATAATAATAAAAGTAATTAAAATAATTAAAAAAGTGAAAAAAGTCATCACGCTTTCATTTTCATTTTAATTCAAAATAAAAATTAAATTGAACGACGACGATTTCCGCTATAAAAAAAAAACTTTACAAAACAAAAATAATAATGTTGTAAAAATCTTCTTTTTTTTTTATATGTGTGTGTTAACAAAAAATAAAAACAACGTGGAATTAACAAAACGAATAATAATAATAATAAAGAATGAAAAATAAATAAAATAGAAAAAAAGGAAAAAAGGAAAATTTTATTATCAATAAGAAAACTTTAAAGTGTTGAAAGTATTAATAGAGAAAGTACTTGAAAAGTAACTAAACATAAAAAAAGCAGGTTGATAAAGTTTTTTAAAACATTTTGACGTGTCATTAAGGTAAAATCAATCAATAATAATAATAATAATAATAATAATAATGATAAAAACAACTTCCTTTGATTTGGTTAATAATTTGAAAGAGGAATTAACAAAATGATTTGTGGCAACGACGTAGCAATCTCCTTCATCTCTAAGATTTTTTTTATTTCGTCCATTTAAAAATTTTTTCAATGAAAATATTGGCGGGTATTGCAAAAAACACTGTTGCCAACTTTAGCTAAACTAAAAAAAAGTCACTGAAACGTTTACATCCTCAAACGTTTTTCTCACGAACGTTGAAAAAGAAAAAAAAAGGAAGCGAAAACGTCGCGTTTAATGCGGATAACATCGCTGTCGTTATAATAATAATAATAATAATAATAATAACAATAGTAATAATAACGTCATCATCATCAATGATAATAATAATAACGATGAAATTATCTTTACTCAGGTGTTAAATGATAAAAAATTAAAAACGTTAATTAAAACTTTACCTTAAGGTGATTAAAATAAGAAAAATTTCATTTTCGAAGTTGAAACGTTTTTTTTTTTTTAAGAAAAAAATTATTATTATTATTATTATTATTATTAATTAAATATAATTCCGGTAAGTTTTCCAGTAAGGAAAAGGTTAAAGTTCAAGATTCATCGCATCGTAATAATAATAATAATAATAATAATAATAATAATAATAATAATAAAAATTTGAAAGAGAAAAACGTTTTGGAAAACGTCACGAAAGTTTTAACGGAAAAAAAAGGAAAGAAAAACTCACGTGGTTAGAAAAAAAAAGGAAAAAGTATATAACCTTTCCGTAGGAAAAGGATGATGATGAGTCCTTTTCATATCCGTTTTATGACATTTCATTTTGTTGGTAAAACCTATTAAAATTTACTTTAAAAAAAGTTTTCACTATGAAAAGATAGGGAAAACTCTAATTAAGATTGACCCCAATTTTCTAACTCTCTCACTCTCTCTCGCTCTCTCGTCCGTGCGTGCGTTTGTTTGTTTGTTTGTTTGTTTGCAGATTGTCTTATTATATATATTAAGGGTAAAAACTAATTTTAACGATGTGGGTTTCCCGTAAAAGAAAGGAAAATGGAGAAAAAGTTATTTATATGAGGGCTTTGATGTAATTTTTTTTTTTAAAATGAAATTTTATACGGAAAAAAAAATTTTTTTTTTTTTAAAAGTCGTGGAAATAGAAAAAGATTTTAATCGTTTTGTTTATCATAAAAAAAAAAATTTCTTTTTTTTTTAATCTCTCGTGGGAGAAGAAAAAAAAATAAATCGATTCGACCTTATCGTTCATGTAAGTAAAATCACGACGACTTAAAACTCTTTTAAGTTTTTTAAATTTTACCTTCCCGAACAACCGATTCCAACTGGAATCTCCAGAGATAAACGACAAAAATAATAATAATAATGATAAAAAGGGTTTTTTCGGGATGGTGTTGACTAAAGCCAAAAAAAAAAAAATTTTTTCTTCTTCTTCTTCCCCTTTTCAAAAAAAAAAATCTTGAATTGGCATTTTGAATTTTTTTTTTTTTTTTTAAGGAAATTGAAAAATATTCAAAAAAAAATGTGAGAAAAAAGTTATTTACCCTTTACCCCGCCCCCGACCATCCGGAAAAACCTGACTGTAACAGGTATGTTATTTAATGGACGATAATAATAATAATAACGATTTTACATAAATAAAAAAAAAGAATAATGACGCGTTAAAAAAAAAAAATAAGTATCGAATAAAATGAAAATTCAAAAATTCCGGAAACCGTTTTTTAAAATAAATAAATAAACATAAATTATATGTAATAGTAATAATAATAATGATTCTACTGCCACGTACAAAACATAAAATCAATATTCAATATATATATGCAGGAACATGTGAGAAAAACTTATCCGGATAATTTTTTTTATAATTTATAAAACATTCGAGTAATTTTAATAATGGCGGCGTATAGTAAAATTTTATTCATTTATTAATATTTACGTTACGACGATCGATATATATTTTTTCATTTATTTAAATAATAAATAAATAAACAATTTTATTTAAACAGTTAAAATGATGATGATGATGATGATAATAAAATTATTATTTTAACCCCGCGCGACATATTTAACCGAAGCCAATCACTTCCCACAATTTTTTTTTTCTCTATAATTTCTATAACTAACGGTTTTTTTTTTTCAATTTACACGTTGTTATTTTTTTTTTAAATTAAATTAATTTATAAAAAAAAGAGAAAGAAATTTAAGCTTTTTTTTATAACTTGATCAAATATTTAATTTAAAAATAAAAAAAGAAAAAAGTTTTTTACTTTTTTTTTTTTTTGATTAAAAATTAATTTTTTATAATTAATTTATTAAACCGTTTAAAAGTTTTTAAAAAAAACCAAAGGGTATTTTTTTTATATTATTATTATTATTAAAAGTTTTTATTTTATAGCGCTATAAAATATTATTTTTAATTAGTTTACCTATTTCGTAATCTTTTTTTTTAAAAAAAAAAGTTTTTAATTTTTTTTTAAAATAATTTTATTTGAAATTTTTTTTTATTTCAAAAAAAAAAATAAAATAAAATAAATTTTAAATAAGTTACTATCAATTTTAAATATAATTAAGGGATTGTTAAATTGGGGGGGAGGTGGAATTGAAATGGGGGGAAAGGATAAAAAGTTAAAGGATTTGAAAAATAATATTTTAATTTTTTTTTTCGAAAAATAAACTTTCTCTCAAAAAAAATTTTTTTTTCTATTTTAAATTGGGTGGGGAAAAGAAAAAAATTATTACGTCACATTTTCACGAAGTATAATTAAATATAGCACTATAAAAAAATTACTATAATGTACGTAGAAATTAATTAATTATGATTGATTATATACATATCAGAAAATGTTTACGTCGTAAATTGTTTTTACGTTAATTGCCATTCGTAAATCCGTCTTCAATTTTTTGATTTTTTTTTTAAATGTCCGTTATCATTCGTAATGTAAACTTATAAACATAACGCAACTTATAATTTCGCATAATTAAAAATTTTTTTTGTTTTTTTTAGATGACCAAAATTATTCATAAATTAAACACATGAAAATACCGCAACTTATAATGTCATAATAATAGTAAACTTTTTTTTTGTATAATGACCTTGATTACTTAAATTGTAAACATATAAAAAATGGCAACTTATAATTTTATAATAATAGTAAACTTTTTTTTGTATAATGACCTTGATTACTTAAATTGTAAACATATAAAAAATGGCAACTTATAATTTTGCAATAATAGTATACTTTTTTTTTGTATAATGACCTTGATTACTTGAATTGTAAACATATAAAAAATGGCAACTTATAATTTTGCAATAATAGTAAACTTTTTTTTTGTATAATGACCTTGATTACTTAAATTCTAAACATATAAAAAATGGCAACTTATAATTTCATAATAATAATAAACTTTTTTTTTGTATAATGACCTTGATTACTTAAATTGTAAACATATAAAAAATGGCAACTTATAATTTCGCATAATTAAAAATTTTTTTTGTTTTTTTTAGATGACCTAAATTACTCATAATGTAAACACATGAAAATACCGCAACTTATAATTTCATAATAATAATAAACTTTTTTTTTGTATAATGACCTTGATTACTTAAACTGTAAACATATAAAAAATGGCAACTTATAATTTTGCAATAATAGTAAACTTTTTTTTTGTATAATGACCTTGATTACCTAAATTCTAAACATATAAAAAATGGCAACTTATAATTTCGCATAATTAAAAATTTTTTTTGTTTTTTTTTAGATGACCTAAATTACTCATAATGTAAACACATGAAAATACCGCAACTTATAATTTCATAATAATAATAAACTTTTTTTTTGTATAATGACCTTGATTACTTAAACTGTAAACATATAAAAAATGGCAACTTATAATTTTGCAATAATAGTAAACTTTTTTTTTGTATAATGACCTTGATTACCTAAATTCTAAACATATAAAAAATGGCAACTTATAATTTCGCATAATTAAAAATTTTTTTTGTTTTTTTTTAGATGACCTAAATTACTCATAATGTAAACACATGAAAATACCGCAACTTATAATTTCATAATAATAATAAATTTTTTTTTTGTATAATGACCTTGATTACTTAAACTGTAAACATATGAAAAAATGGCAACTTATAATTTTGCAATAATAAAAAATTTTTTTGATTTTTTTAAATGATCACAATCACTTGTAATGTAAACATATGAAAAAATGGCAACTTATAATTTCATAATAATAGTAAACTTTTTTTTTGCATAATGACCTTGATTACTTAAATTGTAAACATATAAAAAATGGCAACTTATAATTTTGCAATAATAGTAAACTTTTTTTTTGTATAATGACCTTGATTACTTAAATTCTAAACATATAAAAAATGGCAACTTATAATTTCGCATAATTAAAAATTTTTTTTGTTTTTTTTAGATGACCTAAATTACTCATAATGTAAACACATGAAAATACCGCAACTTATAATTTCATAATAATAATAAACTTTTTTTTTGTATAATGACCTTGATTACTTAAACTGTAAACATATAAAAAATGGCAACTTATAATTTTGCAATAATAGTAAACTTTTTTTTTGTATAATGACCTTGATTACCTAAATTCTAAACATATAAAAAATGGCAACTTATAATTTCGCATAATTAAAAATTTTTTTTGTTTTTTTTTAGATGACCTAAATTACTCATAATGTAAACACATGAAAATACCGCAACTTATAATTTCATAATAATAATAAATTTTTTTTTTGTATAATGACCTTGATTACTTAAACTGTAAACATATGAAAAAATGGCAACTTATAATTTTGCAATAATAAAAAATTTTTTTGATTTTTTTAAATGATCACAATCACTTGTAATGTAAACATATGAAAAAATGGCAACTTATAATTTCATAATAATAGTAAACTTTTTTTTTGCATAATGACCTTGATTACTTAAATTGTAAACATATAAAAAATGGCAACTTATAATTTTGCAATAATAGTAAACTTTTTTTTTGTATAATGACCTTGATTACTTAAATTCTAAACATATAAAAAATAGCAACTTATAATTTTGCAATAATAGTAAACTTTTTTTTTGTATAATGACCTTGATTACTTAAATTGTAAACATATAAAAAATGGCAACTTATAATTTTGCAATAATAAAAAATTTTTTTTGTTCTTTCTTTGTTTTTTTAAATGATCGTAATCACTTGTAATGTAAACATATTAAAAAAATGGCAACTTATAATTTCGCATAATTAAAAATTTTTTTTGTTTTTTTTTTTAAATGATCGTAATCACTCATAATGTAAACATATAAAAATAACGCAACTTATAATTTCATGATTGTAATTTTAAAAAAAAATTTTTTTTTTCGTGCGTTCATTAAATAACAAACTTAAATTTAAAA
>NW_002987776.1:115460-163747 GCF_000006295.1 Pediculus humanus corporis | reverse complement strand
TAAATTAATATTTACTTACTTTGATTATTAATAATAAAACTCATGTCCTATAAATTGAAAGCCGAGTTATGGATTTTCATATCCACACATAAATTAGGTTTTTTCTCCCTGCGTTGACTCATTATTATTATTACATCCGTCACGAAATATTATTTTAATGTGAAATCTATATGTAAAAACGCATTTTAAAATATATAAATATATAAATTAATTATGAATTTATATTTTGTTAATAATTTAATTTAAAAAAAAAAAAATTAAAACGAAAAAAAATTTAAACTCGTCACACCAATAATTGTAAATATAATTAGACATTATTAGATTAGGCTAGGCTAAATATATAAATTTGGTTAAGTTGTAATTTAGAGTGTTGTTTGTTTTTTTTTATATGATAAATTCGTTGTATAGATTGTATTATAAAATAAATCGTTATATTGTAAAATGAAAAGAAAAAAATTTTAAATTTTTTTTTGAATTTTCCTTTTCCTAGAAAATGTCAAAATGTACGATTTTTTGATTTGCAATTTCCAAGTGCACATAGATGTAAAATTTAAAATAAAAATTATTTTTTCTACAAAGCGGTGATTTTTAATCATTTTGTCAATTGTTCCGTTAAAATGCAAAATTGAATCATTGTAGTATTTGTGTTATTGTTTACATTGTTTAATAATATAAATAATTTTTTCTGAGATTTTATTTTGGTGTAATGCAAAGAACAAGAAGAAGGTAAAATATAACCTTATTATTATTATGTTGTCATGTTTGTCTTACCGTTTTTTTTTTTTTTTACCACAATAATAATAATAATAATAATTTGTTTTTGTTGTATGTCACAAAACGTCAACACAAAAACTTTTTACATTTGAATTTCAAAACTGTAGTTTTATAATCTTATTGATTATTTTAAAACTATGAATAAATGTTAATACCTCGCGAATTTATGTTAGAAAATTATGTTACATTTAATTAACATTTATTTTATTTTTTTGTATTGAGGCGCCAAAAAAAAGATTTAATTACCTTAAAGTATTTTTATAAATGTTGTAGGTTGATTTGTTCCCGGGCTTCTTTATCGTCCAGATCAAATGTTTCCGGAAGAGTGCGAAGAAGCAGTAGAACATCTTCAGCAGGAGGTGATTTTGCTGCAGTGAGTAGAGACTCGCATAATTTAACAGAATGTTCTGAAACAAAGGCGAAACTTCGAGCGTCTAAATTCGGGTCTAATTTGAAACACGCTAAAAAATCATTAAAAATGTCAAAATTGCCGAGACCTGCATATAAAACATTAAATAACGCCGTCGTTTTGGCTCCCTTTTACACCTTGAAAAAATGTTTTCAAAGTAAATTAATGGATATTTACGTTCAGGAAAAGTTAAAAAGGATAAATCACAAAACGAAAATGGCTAAAAATCGAAATATGTCTTTCGAATATGACGTTGTGCAATTAAATTCGGAACTTTCAAAAAAAAAAAAACACGGGAAAAAAGAATCTCGGCAACAAACATCGTCGAAATTAAAAAAAAAAGATGGTTTCAATGTCAGTAAAAACTATTGTAAATGCGATGAGAGTGTTTCTAATCAAGACGGTCATTTAATTCAAAATAACAAATACCTTGATATAAAAGGATCTAAATGTGCCATCAGACCACTTGTCATTGGTACGAACTTGGGTGATGATTTAACTTGTTCTCACACCATGTGCTCGAAACCATGTTACGAGGGAAATTCTAAAAAAAAAAGAAAAATAGATAGTAGAATTGCCAAAATGTCTTCTTTAAAACCTCACGATTTAGATTTCGTGTTGGCCAAAAGATCGGCTAGATCGAATAGGAAAAGAAGCGAAGGCTCTAATACAAGTTTATCAGATGCAAGTTCAAAAATTGATTCTTGGGAAACTTATAGTGATACATTTTCGTGCAAAGAAGAACATTTGGAAGGAAGTTTAGCCATATCTACCACATCGTTTGATTCATGTTTAGAACAAGTTGATAAAACAAGTGGTAATTGCTCGGAAATAAATGAAAATAAAAGCAGACGATCAAAATTTCGCACTCGTTTTAAACCCGTGGAAGAAATGAGCGATAAAGGAAATATTGATGTTGGCTTACCCACAGTCATTAGATCACAAAATTCAAGGCATTTAATTATAAGTTTAGGAACGAAAAATAGCGACGATAGAATAAATGATTTCTACGATAGAGATCCCGAGTCAAACGATTATCAAGATAATTCTCAAAATGTACAATCTTTATCCAGAATTTGTAAAACAAAAAAAAGGAGGCAGACGAGGCAAAGTTCTGAACCCGCTAGAACATATAATTTGAGATCGAGTAAAAATAGTTCGAACGAAGATTTATCGTTGAAAAATTCAAGTATGATCAATATAACAAAACAAGATTGTAGAATTTTATTGTCACCTCAAAAAGAAATAACGAAAATTTTAAACAAAACATTAACAATTCAGAATCCTATTCCTATGCTCGAAGATAAAAGTTATACGGAGAAAAATAATAATAATAGCAAAACATTTTTAAACGATAGCAAAAATAATTTAAATGGTGATATGGCAAATAAAGAAACTCTTGTACTTTTTAAAAAACCCGGGAAATTTCTCGAAGAAAGTTGTAGTCAAACGGATGAATTTACAGATATATACACAAGATCTTTAGATAATGCCAATGCTATTAATATTATCGCACAACAAGAAAGTAAAACATCAATTTCCGGTTCTAAAATTTCATTAAAAAAATGCAATGTTCCCAACGTGCCTGTAGATGGTAAACAAAGTGATAAAAATGTTATGGAAAAAATTGAGGAAAATAATTGGGAAGAAAGGGAAGAAAAAGAAGAAGAAGAGGATAATAAAATTGAAAATACTTGGTGTGAAAAACCTAAAGAAATTTCTTTGACCGCACACGAAACCGCGAATGAATTATTAAATGAATCGTTACCTGAAATCGAACGTGATTTAAATCTACAAGAATCTTCTGAAGCGAATGATGTTGTCAATCAACCAGAAGATAAAGAATTTTCATTCATTTTCGGATCTCAAAATTCTTCTTCAATGATGAATTCGTGTAAATTTACATTTGGTAATAACTGGGTATTTTCCGATGAAGAAGATCCTGAGGGCAAAGACCGATTTTTATAATAATTATATATAATAGTTAAATTATTAGTTTTATATAAGCTTATTGCCTATATTCGACAAATTATACATTATAGATTTAAACAATTAAAAAAAAAAAAAAAAAAAAATTCTTAAATTAAAAATCTTATTAACAACTTAAATAATAATTAAATACATAAGATTAATTAACAACAACAATTTTTTTAAAGTTTTTTTTTTTTTTTTTATCTTTTTATAATTTATTAAATTGGTCTTTTTTTTTTATGTGTTATTCACACTTTTAGAAAAAAATAAAAAAGTTTTTAGAAATATATTTTTAAGTTAAATTAAATATCAATAAATTTTTTAAAATCATTGAATTAGCCAAAAATAATAAGTATAATTTTTATTAATAAAAAAATAAATAAAGAAATAAGTTAAAAAGAGAAATTTGAATAAAAATGGCGGCAAAATAAGTTAAGAATTCTCTTAAAAATCATATTTTTAAACAAATAATTATTATTTAAAAATGTCTAATAATCATTCTTATATAGCATTAGCATTCATAAATCCTAATAAAACCTATATTCGTTTATTATTATTAAATATAAAGTTTAATTTACAGCTTATCTATATATATAAAAAATAAAATATAAATAAAATTTTTAATAATATTCTTTGCATTGAATTTTATTTTTTAAATAAACATCAATTAAAAAATTGGGAGAAATATTAGAAATTTCTTCAATTTCTGCTTTTCTATTTTCTTTAAGAAACGTTTGAAGCTTAAAAGATAAGAAAACAATACAGAATTGAATTAATGAACTACCAAAAAAAAAAAACTAACAAGTAAATAAAACTTTTCAAAGGAAAAATATGTTAATTGAGTGTGCAGTGACTACCTGATTTATTAAATTAAAATTTTTTTGAACGTAACTTCTATTCATGGCATTTTTAATTTTTTTAATGTCGTTTGCAGATAAGGTTTGCGAATTTAACAATAAAGGTTTTATATCGTTAGGATGAATGCCAAGCCAACGTATTGATGGACACGCAAGAGAATCAGCAAGGTTTGACATAGACTCAAATTAACAAATTTTAAAAGAAAAAAAAATAATTATAAATTTTTGTATCTTCCAAATATTAAAGTTATCGTTTCAAATGTTGTAATTAATCTTTAAATAATAACTATTTGTTTTATTTATTAATAAAAAAAGTTAAATTAAATATTTATACTCACAACAGATCCAAAACGATATACGCACATTATTTCAAAACCATAGGGATCAGCATCACACAATGCTAATATTGGAATTTGTAATTTTTGCCAAACTTTACAAACCAACATGCGAGTATTCACATCAGGAAAACCTTTTCCCTGTAATAAAAAAAATTAGCATAAATTTCACATTGAAAAGTAATAAGTTTCTTTTTCTTTTTTAGTTAATTAAATACTTAACAGTTATAAGTATGCAAGAATCTAATTTTTCTACTGCTGAAGAATCAAGCAAAGTTTGAAAAGATGCATCTTTTTCTATAATTAGCATCCATTTTGCTGTAGAAGTTAAATTTTCCACATCAGAAACATTTATGGGAACAGATACACCTAAAATAGATATAAATTGAGCTGATTATTGAGCTGTTCTGTTAAGTTTCATTAAGGTCACCTTGAGTTATAGTAGTTCATACTATTTTTGAGTTTACCTTCCTTTATGTTGCAATTTAAAACTTGACCATTTTTTAAATGAAGCAATAAGGGTCCAGACACCATTCCTTTAGATGTTGCTAAAACTCCCAATTCCCAAGGTGGAGCATTCAAAATATAACTAATGTCTTTTATTGCAATGTCTACATCTCTTTGCGATTTAAAATTTTTCAAATTTTTATAATATAATTCTCTGGAAAAGAATAAGCAAGTATAACAATTTATGCATCATTATAATTGGCAATTCAAATAAAATTGTCTTTTTTTTAAATACCTTCGAGTAGATACTTGACCAGTAGTTAATAATTTATGTATTTTAGATAATAAGTACATTATGGTGGCAAATTTCGAACGACAATTACCTTTTCCAAAATTAATTTTAATAATTTTTAACTTTTCTTTTTTCAATTTTATTCTAAAATCAAAATATTACCAGTATGCATTGTTTTTTAATAAATTACATCTAAAAAATTATAACTTACCTGCCATCGAAGTAACAATTGCTACAATCCGTATGTAAAATTGTCTCGAAGTAAGGAATTTGATTTCTAGAAATTTCTTTAACGACTTTCAATATAACGGATTCTATTTTTCTTAAATGCTCTTCTTTTTTAGATGCACTATTATCAGGTGATTCTTCGAACGTTTCCGAATAAATATCTATTAATTCTAATCTTAAAATTGATAAAACTTCACTAAAAATCATTTTATAAAATAAAATTCTGTCGTTAACACGAAAAACCGTTAGCATTTTCTCGCAAAGAACGAACTCTTGAATTCGAATTCGTTTTACTTTATTACAACTAGCGACATCTACATCTTTTTGAAAACAAAAATTAAGTTTACATTAAACAACAATAGATGTCGCGCAGTAGTATTCAATTACAAAAACATCAACCGTCGGATCATCAACACCAACAACTTTTTACCGAAAAAAAAAAATGGTTTAAAAACAATTACAATTAAAATCAATTAAAATTTAATTTTTAATCACTAATTATTATTCTTTTTAAAAAAAAATCATGTCCCGTAAACTATAAACTATTATCATTTGAAAATTAAATTAATTTTTGTAGGAAAAAATTCATATTTGTATTGTAAAAATAAAATTTAAAACAATAATAATAATAATAATTATAGTTACATAGGTTTATACATTTTTTTAACAAAATAAAAAATCGTGAGAGGAGGACGAGATTTGTTACCCCTCCAAAAAAAAAAAAAAAAAACTAGTGAGTACCATGAAGTAAATGATCCATAACCAAAATGTAAATTACCAGAAAAGATATTTTTTTTTTTTACCAAGCAAACTACTACAAAGTAGTATTGATGTATAATTGATGGATTTAATTCATAAAGGTTGAGACACGCGCCCCTTGTCATTTTTTTATTTCCATCATGATTCCACATGAACTTCCTCCTCTCTGTAACAAAAAAAAAAAAAAAAAAAAATATAAAAAAACTACAGATCCTCTCGCAACAATTATTATTATTATTATCATCATTTTTTCTTCTTTTTTTATTTCATTTAATAAATTGTTTGATTGTCGGATAAATAATTGATCACTTATCTTTTACAAATTGAACGTGAGAAAATAAAAATTCATCAATTCTTTGATGAATCACTAATTTTAATTATTTTTCAAAAGCTGGAGAACAAAACCGTCCCCCTCGCACCCCAGCACCCCCTCCCCCTCACACACAAATGTTTTTATAATCAAACTTTGCTTATTATTAATGCCTTAAAATAAATAATAATAATTATTGTGAGAATGTATCATAAATTTTATTTAAAAAATTTTCCAGGAGTGAAAAAATTTATTTTTGAATAAATAATCTACAAAATAATAATAATAATAATAATAAAAACATGTTATCGTTGTTTTTTTTAAAAAGTTATTTAGTCCTAAATCTGCTCGGTTAAAAATAATTAAAGTCTGAAGGGGGGGGCACATTAATTAAATAATTTGAATTGTTATGTAATTATTTTTTAATTTAAATGAAATAAAAAAAATTTTTTTTCATCCAGACAACCGGAGAAGAGGTTTAATAATTTTTTATTAATAAATGATCGATTTAATAATTCAGGTGTAATAAAATTAATCATTGAATTAATAAAAAAAAAAAAAATATATGAAAAGGTTTTAATACGTACATACATAAATAAAAATTATGAAAGGAAAAAATCTCAAATTACCCTATGAGAAATGCTGGTTGTATAAGTTTTAAAACAAAAAGTCCAAAAAGGATGTTGAACAATATTATTCTCATAATAAAAAAAGAGAGAGAGAGAGAGAGAGAAAAAAAAGTATTGATATCTTTCAGGAAAAGGTTTTAAAATGGCTGAGGTTATAAAAAAAAAAAAACCTTTGAATCTTGACCAAAAAAAAAAAAAAAATTTTTTTTTTTTTATTAAATCAATGAATAAAAAAAATTTTGTCTGTGTTGTTGTTGTTGTTGTCGTTTGTTATTCTATACGACGCAATTAAACAATAAAAATTTGGGTTTTAAAAACAAAAAGTTTTATATTATTATTATTATTATTATCATCGCTAAGGTCTAATAGTTATTATGATTATTATGGGGGTTCCGCGTTAAGATATTGCAACGATTAATGAATTTATTTTTTTTAAAAAAAAAAAAGATCAATAACATTTAAATAGGTTGTTTTTACTAACGTCTACGTATTAGTAATAAAAATTTTATGTCACGTGATTTATTATTATTATTATTAATATCATCATGGAAAATTTATAAAATTTAAAATTTTATTTTATTGCGTTTTCAACAAAAAAAATAAAAATAAAAGAAAAATTTTCCCCATTTTTCTCGTTTGTGCGCGTTTGTGTTTGTGTGAGTGTTTGTATGTGTTTGTACGCGTTTGTCTGCGTTTGTCTGTGTTTGTCTGTTTTGTTTTTTGTAATGTTTCAAAAAAAAAAAAAATTTTTTTTTTTCAACGTAAGAATTAAAAGCGGAAAATCGTTTCTGAAAATTGTACCGATTTCATGGGACAATAAACTCGAGTTGTGAACCGGATTTGATTGGCTGGGAACCACCCGATGTCCGGATCCCCAGACTCCCTTTTTTTCATTTCGAACTCACTTTATCCTCGGCAAACAACAATCAAACCCTCTTTAATTAGCCCCAAAATATTTGTCTAACTCTCTCTCTCTTTCTCTCTTTATTATATCCGAGACTCATTCCAACTTTATTTTCTCTCTTTCATCTTTTTTCCTTTTGTATCGGAATTTCGTCACGTACACACGCACACACGCACACGCACACACACACACACACACACACGAAAACAAAGAAACAAGATATTTATCGCTCGTCAAATTAGTAAAAAAAAATTTTAAAAAGTTTTTAATTGTCCATTTGTAAAAATCAAAATTTACAAAGGTCTCCTCTTTCTCTTTCTCTCTCTCATCTTCCTCCTCTTTCCTTCCTTCCTTCCACAACAAACAAACAAACAGACAAATAAAGTTTTAACCTTATCTATTTATTAATTAATTAAAATTCAAAGTAAAATCTATTAACGATTTAAATCTTTTTAAATGAATAATAATCTTGAAGGGGGGGATTTGGGGGAGGGGTGGAGAAACATTTCAAAGTTTTCAACGAAATATCGAAGAGAGAAAGAGAGAGAGAGAGTGGAAAAATTAAAGATTGAAGAACAATAAAACTGGAAATTAATTTTTGAAAAAGATTAAAAATTTTTTTTTTTTTTTTTTTGGGGAACTGGAGAAACTCGGAAGTTAAAGACAAGAGAGAGAGAGAGAGAGAGAGAGAGAGAGAGAGAGAGAGAGAGAGAGAGAGAAAGAGCACAAGCACTTAGTAAAAGTATGAAATAAGAAAAAATGTTTTATTTAAAGCCCGCATCATTGCCAACAGCTGAAAAAAAAAAAATGGATAACGGACGACTATCTCAATTTTCACCAAGAATTATGATTATATTATCGGTTGACTCCATGTTTATTACCCTATATCGTCACCTGCAATTACAAACTTTTTTTCTTTTTTTTTTTTTATTTTACCTATTATTCTAGCCCTCCATTTTTTTTTTTTATTATAAACTTGTTCTTTTAAAATTTAATAACGAAAAAAAACTTTTGTGATAATTATAACGATAATAATAATAATAATTATTTAAGTAAAAAAAAAAGATGAAAGAAAATTAATTACAAAATAATATCAGATCTTTAAACTTTTCATTATTAAACTTTTCTTTTTTGAAAAAAAAAAAAACAAGAAAACTTTTCCAGTTTATTTTCCAGTTTTGTCGTAAAAAAGAATTTTCCTTTCCCTCGCCCCCCCGTTAAAGATTTTTAACGTAAAGCGTAAATTTTCTTCCATTGTTTAATTTTATTCAAAAAAAAAAAAAAGGAAAAAAATTTCGTATTTTTCCTTTTATTTATTTATTTTTGCAAAAGAAAATTTTTACTACTGAACAAAAGGGAAAAAAAGAAAATTTTACTACTGAACAAAAGGAAAAAAAAAAAAAAATTGTTTTTCTTTCAACAAAGGAATAAATTAATTAATTAATTAACTTTATTATATATATTTAAAAAAGTTTTTTAGAAATTTAAATAAAAATTTAAAACGATGGAAAAGGTCAATGAAACCTTCCCTCTCTCTCTCTCTCCCCCCGCCCCCCGCAAAAAAAAAATAAAAAATAATTTTTTTATCGTAGGAAAATTTATAAAAATGTGGCAAAAAAACGGTGAAATCAATGTAAAATTTTATCGAAAAAAAAAAAAAAAAAAAAATTTGTTTGGCACATTTTTAATCTAGTTCAGGGCTGAATTTATGCGGGTGAAAATTTTTTTTCCTTTTTTTTTCTTTTTTCTTTTACAACCTTCTCGTAATTCTTTTTAACAAAAAAAAATTTTCTTTTTCGAATCGCCATCGTTTTTACAAACGACAATTTTATTTTTTTTAAATTCTAAATAATAATAATAATATCGGAACGAATTGTTATAAAAAAAAAAAAAACTCAAACAATGGTTAATTACACTGTGATTGATCTAAAGAGTTTTATCATAAAAATTTATCGCTGTTGTTTAAATCATTCCTGTGGTGGTAAACTTTTGTTATTTTTTTTTTTGTCAAGGGTGCCTTTTTATAAATATCTCTCTCTCTCTCTCTATTTTTTGGGGGTAAATCGCAGAAATCTCTTTTACTACAACTTTTACCCTAAATTTCATTCGTCTCTTATATTACCTGTATAAATGACTCTTAAAAAAACTTACAAAGCATAATTCATTTAATTGTGAAAATATCGAGTCATCGACTAAAGTAAAAAGAGTGCGAGAAAGAAAGAAAACAACCAGAAAAAAATTTTAAAAAAAAAAAGTCATAAAAAGTGTGAATAAAAATGATTCGATTATGAGAGATCCAAGAGACAATGAATGAAAAAAAAAAAGGAAAGAAAGGAAAAAAACGGTGGACATTAACTAAACTATAAAGAATATTCCGAGGGAGATTCTTCCGTTAAGGGGTGAAACATTGGAATAATAGGATCATTGAATATAACGACAACGACAACAAAAACAACAACAAAAAAAAATTATTTATATTGTTGTATATACGTCGAGATATATAGTAAAATGGTTTATGGACGATTGTTGTAAATTTTTTTTTGTTTTTACGTTAATTACCCGATCCCTACTTCTCTCCCTCTCTCTCTCTCCCCCCTTCTCTCTCTCATCTTTCACATTGAAAAAGTCGCGTGCAATATCATGCCGAGTTATTCAGATCATCATCATTCTTTTTTTTTAAAAAAAAAAAAAAAAATGACCCGGTCAACAATAAAAAAATTGACCGACGTTTATTTAAATAAGAGAAAAGAAACATGATATTATTATTATTATTTGATTTATGGTTTGTTTTGTTCTTAAATGAAAAGGAAAAAATTTTTTTTTTTTTAAACAAAATGGTTGTTTCAATGGGTTATAAACAATTATTTTTGTGGGAATTTTTTTTTTTTTAATTCGGGGAATAAAAATTTGGCAAAAATTTTTTTCTTAGACAAACGAAAGTTAATAAAGAATTCGATGGAAAAGGTAAACAAACACAACAACAACAAACGTATCCCTTAGGAAAATTTTTAATTTGGGAGGAGGTAATAAAAAATTGTTATGAAAATCGGTCACAATTTCAATTTTATTGTTAAAAAATTCGATGCAGGATAAAAAACAGACAAAAGTTTTCCCGGTTTTCTTTTCATATTTCATTAACGTTTAGTTTTTCACCACTCGAAAAAAAAAAAGACAACAATGGTCATTTTCTAACACTAAAAAAAAAAAAACAGACAGACCACATGGGGAGGATTCACATGATTATACACACAAAACCATATTTTAAAAGAGATCAATCTTGTAGTTTTTTTTATTATTGTTAATTTTGTTCCTCTTATTTTTCAATTGTGGGTCGCGTGTTCTTTAAATACTACTGCTGCTGGTTTGAATTTGCTTAATAATTTTTTATGTACCTCCCTCTCCCTCCCCACATCCCCCATCCCCCATTCCCCATTTCTTCCCCCGCCAAATGATATCCCTTTTTTAACAATTTAAATCCCGGTACCCGTCATTTAACAATTTCATATCAATCATATTTTTTACCGCGTATCATAACCCCCTCCCTCCCTCCCGTAACGTAAAATGATGTGTAAATCTTTTATTAAACTTAACGTCATCGTAGTCATCTATGAATAAAAAAAAAAAAATTTTAGTTTCCGATAGAATAAAAAACTATAATAAAAAATTATTTTATACGTCGTCGTTCATTTGAAGTGAAAAGAAGTGGAGAAGACCCTTTACCGGAGGGAAGGGGGAGGGGGGAGAGGGAGAGGGAACGACGGTTTACTTTCTGCTATTCTGACGACGACAACAACAACAACCACCCCTAATGACTATTAAACGATTCCCCTTATTATATATATATACTTTTAATATGTTTTAAATATTTACTTTATAAATCAAAGAACCTTTTTTTTTTTTTTTTTTTTTCTAGAGCTAATGTTTCATATAATTATCACTCGCTATTTTTTCCATGTCATTTGCACTCATGAACATGAATTTAACGTGGGAATTTGTAATTGGAATAATGTCGCAACCCCCCCCCACACCACCCCATACCTTAATTATAAACAAAAAAAATTAAACTACAATTGAATTTTATGATTTATTACTTTTAAAAAATAATACGTTATTAAAATTAATTTACCAATAGAGTAAATCTACCCCCCCCCCCAAAAAAAAGCAGACGTTTTTTGTAAATTTTTGTCGGCGTGCAAGTTCGTCAACCTCCCATCAAATTATTATTATTATTATTATTATTAGAAAAAAGTGAATGTCATTTGAATATTAAATAAACATTGTTTATAAAATTTAGTTAAACTAAAAAATTATATACAGGTGCACAAATTATATATATGTACGAATGTGATTTACTTTCGTCTCAAACATCTGCCCGTCCCCCCCCCATTTTTTTGTTCTTTTTCTCTCTTTCTCTCTCTCTCTCTCTCTCTCTCTCTTTATTATTTACGATATAATTACAATCTTTTGCGAAATATTATCATCATCATCATTAACAATATCGTCATTTGTAACATCGTTATACCTTTTTGATAAATCATGAGAAAAAATTTCATAGAGTAAGTAAAAAAAAAAAAATAAACAAAGAGTAGGAAACGGAAATTAGGTAAGATTTTCTCTATGGTATAAAAAAATTTTATCATCAAATCGGTAAATGAAACTGGAAGAAAAAAAAAAAAAAAACTTGTTACCGGAGTACTTATTCAACAACAAAAAGAAAAAGAAAAGAGAAAAAAAACTATTCAGACACCCCTTTTTTATATTTTTATTGAATTACATAACAAGCTTTTATATACATAATAATAATAATAATAGTAGAAATCTTCCTTAAGGATTTTAAACGATGTCGTATACGAGGAGTGTTTTAAATAATAATAATAATAATAATAATAAAACTTCACTTGTTGTTTGTTTAATTTTTTTTTTTTTTTTGACAACCCTTTGCGAATTTTTTTTTTTTTTAAACGCGAAGAAGAAAATTTTTTTCGGGGTAGTTTTTAACAAATTCGTTATAATTCATTAACCGGAAATACAAAATTTACGAAAGTTTTCAAATAAATACGCGTATATATAAATTTATCATGTGTAACAAAATGTACGATAAAAAATGGAGAAAAATAAGGAAAAGTCTTAAATCTGTGGAGACGTTAAGATATAAGTTTAGTTAATTACATTCGATGACCGATAACAAAACGCCAAAACGAAAGCTTAGTTTTATATTGGAAAATGGTCTCACTCACTTTTCCTTTTATCATCAATAAGAGAGAAAATCTTTTCTTTTGTTAAAACGAATTTATTACCTTTTTTTTTAATACTTTAATAATTTTATCTATTTTTTTTTCTCGGTGAGAATTTTCTCACATTAGGATTTTCCCTCATTTTTTTTTTTTTTTTTTTTTTTTTTACTCTATGACATTTTTACATAGAGTTACTATATATATATATACGTATTATTTATTTATTTATTAATGCGTGACTCGAATTCCCACCCTCTCAATTGAATAATCAACCATTCGATGGATGGACGGACGCCCCCTCATTTTTAGTCAAAGATTTTATCTTATGTTGCATTCATACCTGATGGTCACGTGACGGCACGCGACTTAAATTAAAAAAAAAAAAAGGTTTTTCCGGATCCTTATCATTTTAAAAAATATGTTTTTATCACTGTCAATTTCATTAATGAAAAAATAATCAAAAAAAAATTTTCCGACATTTTATTATCGACTTGATTTGTGACGTAATGGGTAGCAGTAGAAAGTATTTAATTTAAAAAAAAAAAAACGGGATTTCGCACGTAATGGTGGTTATCTTTAGGTTATCAGGTTCGAAATCGAATATTTAATAGAAAATTAAAATGATGACCCACCCTCATTTTAAACGTTCGTTTCGTTCCCACAGAATCCGTTCGGAATAAAGATAAAATCATTTTTTTTTTTGTTTTCTTCTTCTCATTTTTACCACCACGAAGTCATCAAAACAATCAAACAAAATTGTTTTTCCATTTTTCGACAAAAAAAAATTATTATTATTATTTATCCAGGAAAACCCTTCCTCCCCACCGAAAAAAAAAACTTTTGGATTGTTATCATCCCGATTTTTACTTTTTCCCCACCCTCCCTCTCACCCCTTTTTCTCAGGAAAATTTCAGTGCGAAAAAAAAAATAAAAAAACTTTTTTTAAAAAAATAAATTAAAAGACTTTTTGATGTTAAACATCTGGTTTAATAATTTCCTCCCTTAAATTAAATTTTTTCATCCCTAAGATTAAAAAAGATAAACCCCCGAAAATAAAAAAAAATTTTTTTTTTTTTTTATTTCAAGTGTCCAAAATTTTTTTCGTAAAAAAAAAAAAAAAAAAAAAAAGGAAAAATTTCCAGGGGTTAAACCAAAGGCACGAGCCTTTTCTATTATTAATCAGTGACGTATTAAGAATTTAAAAAAGGTTTTTTTTAAATAAAAAATTACACGAATGGATACACGAGAAGACGACGCGTACGTTTTTGTTTTTGTTTTTGTTTTTGGAAAACCAAACAAACCTCTGGAGTTTTATCTCATTTTACTGATTTAAAAAAAAAAAAAAAAGAAAAAATTTTCCATTTCGACGTTGTCAGACGTTATCAAAAAAAGAAAGAAAGAAAAGATTTTATTTAAAAGGGAAAAGAAAAGAAGAGATTAAAATTACATTAAACGTTCTTTTGTTTTCCGGTTTTTACAAACGACGACATACACACACGTAATCAGATCGTATGACGTATGAGTATATGTCAAGAAGGGAATGAAAACAATGGCGGAAAAGAAATTTTCTTTTTTTTTCTACTCCCACTTTAAATTTTTCCACGATGTAAAAAAAAAAAAAAATTATTTTTTCTGTAAAATCCTACTATTTAAAAAAATTTTATTATTTCGATTGATTTTTTTCAACCGTTAAACAAACAAACAAACGAAAAATGTTTTTGTCCCATTGTTTGTTTGTTCTTTTTCCAGTTTGTCGTGTCATTAATGAAAATGACAGTCACAATAATTTTTTTTTCAATGATAGTTAAACCATTAATAAAGAAAAATTTGATACGTAAAAAGACAATTTTTCTTTTTCCCTTTAAATTTTTTAATTTTATCAACCCTTCTCTTTCGTCTACGTCTTCTGCTATTTATCTCTTCAATTAAAAACATTTATTTCGTCCATTTAATAATAATCAATTTTCCTCTGATAATTTCCTCCTATTAATAATTATATCTACTTAATCGTAAACGTTTGCTTAAATTTAACTTTGTTATTTACTCTCTTTCCTACCCTTAAATTTTTATGATGAATTTTTAGGGTTGTTATTTTTTGATTCACCCTCCTCGATATAACAATCAAGAAGTAAATTTTTTTTTTTTTTCCCCGATTAAATATTTCTTATTATTCTTTTTCCTTTTTTTTTAAATGAAATTATTTCCTTTTTTCTTTTAGTTTAGTCAATTGTTGCAAAGGAAGAAAAAAAAACAACCCCCTCCCCCCAATTGTTTTATTTCACCAATTAAAAAACAATAAATTCATATTGTTCGAAACCATATTTTTTTATTTTTTTTAGGTGTGAGGTTTAATAATTAAAAATGAAAATTATGCGTCATGTGTATAAAAACAGACTGCATATTAGTAAATAAATAAACGACTGGAATTATTTTTAAAAATAAATAAAATTTTGAAGAGATGAAAAAGAGAGATGAGAGAGAGATGGGAGAGAAAGAGAAGGAGAGAGAGAGATGAAAAAATTAACCAAATTTATTCGTCTTTCGTCACTCATATGACGTATACGAATGGTGTCAGGTTTAATTGATGGCAATTCATCACACTCCGGTGATTTCTTTGTTTACCTTATGACCTTACTTCCCCCCATCTTCACCCCCTCCCAAACACACACTTTATCTAATAATCGTTTTAGCATATGTGCTCTTTTGTCTGTGCGTGCCATCATCATTAAAAATCACCCTAAACGTTTTTTTTTTTTTATTTTTTTTTATTATCATTAACATTGTTTTAAATTGATGTTTTACACTTATCAACTTTCGAATTTATTTATATTAAATATTTTTGATCCAAATTTAAAGATTATAAAACAATAAAACAATAAAAAAAAAAAATTTTTTGTGTAATGGCGGATGGAGGATCTTTACTAATAAAAAAATTAATAATTTTTTTTTTTGGGGGATTTCAGAAAAACTTTTTTAAAGTTTCGTCACGTTATCAATGACGTCATCAAATAAATAAATAAATTAAAGTAAAGATGTGCGTGTGAGACGTATAATAAATCATTCAAAAAATTTTGCCAAAATATTTTTACCTTATTTAAAATTAAAAACAAAATGAAAAATTTGTTTTTTTTAACACTCTCAGTGGGTCATAAATAATAAATTTCATTTATTCTATGGTTTTGTGGCATGCGCCTTCTCCCCCTCCCCCCACCCTCCCCCAAAAAAAACATATACATAAATTAATAAAAATAAATAAACGAATGCGGTAAACAAAAGAAAAGGAAAGAAACAAAGAGAGAGAGAGAGAGAGAGATTCTTTTCGGTCGTAATTCATTTCAAAAGGTATTTTTATATACAGACACAAAAGTTAATTTGAGGGCCGTCACCAAAAACCAAAAGTTTTGTATAAAGAAACCCTCAAGAGGGTTGTCGGATGAGGGGGTAAATGGATAACTGACAAATAAGTTTAGCTTCTTTATTTCGTTTTTGTAACCTGTTCACCTCATGATGATGATGATGATGATGATAATAATTATTAAGTCGATAGAAATTAAATTCCGGATCTTCTTTTACAAAAATAAATAAATTTTTATCATTATTATTACTTATAAAAAAAAGGACTGACCACTTTATTAGTATAAAACCCCCCTTTTTTCGAAAAAAAAAAAAAAACAGGATAATAAAAAAAATCGTTTATTTAACACGATCATTGATTATCCGCGTTGTTTCTTAAAGTATTATAGTATATTAAAGAAATGATAAATAAAAAAAAGGTGAGAGAGAAGTAGAAGAGGGGGGGAGAGAGAGAAAGAGAGAGAGAGAGAGAGAGACGATTTACGTTTAAAAAAAAAATTAAACCTTTTAAACTTCGCGTCGTCGTTTTTGTTTTTTTTTTCTTTTTATTTATTAATTTTTTTTTTTTTTGTTTGTTTTATTTTGTCGTCGTGTTCGACGTCTTATTTATTATCATTATCATTATCATTATTATTATTATTTTTTCCGGGGGTAAATTAAATGAAAATATCAAAAGGTTTATACGGAAGCCTGATTACCATATATGTGGGTCGAAGACAGGTGAGTTAATCTCTCTCTCTCTCTCTCTCTCTCGACAGAAAACAACCAAATAATTTTTTTTTTTTTTCACGATAAATCAGAAAAACAAAAACAAAAAACATGACGTACCTGAAGGTTCGCGACATCAGGTATTACAACAAAAAAAAAAATTTTTTTTAACCACCTGGAAATTTTTTAATTATTTAAAAAAAAAAAGATTTTATTTGCTATTTATCGGGGGAATCCCATTTTTTTTTACCGTTCAATATACGTTATCGTGCAACTCACCCTATCCCCCCTTTCTACTTTCTCTTATGACGTAATAAAAATAATATGACGTAATAAATTTTTCTCATTCATTCACTCTCACACACAAAAATAATCAGAAAAGAAAAAAAAAATTGATTTTTTGTAAATGATCGACACTCAGAATAGAAAAGTTGTTAAAAGGGTTGTTTAGATAAACCCTTTTTAAGGGAAAAGGTCGTGAGGGCGGCTACGAGGTGTGACGTTAACCACTTACCAAATAAAATGTTATTATTATTATTATCTGCCTACCTAATTCCGTTTTGTTGTAGTTCGGTCAACCTTTTTTTTTTCATTTATTAAATACTTTTTGATAAAAAACACGACACGTTAAAAATAAATTATTACTTTTTTCATTTCGGTAATTTTACGGCAATGGAAAACAATTTCCTTTTTTTTTTTGATTTTTCCGAAATATTTACCCCCCACTTCCTCGCCCCGACTCCTCGCCGGTATATCGGTAAATACTTTTCAAAAAAGTTTATTTTAAAGAAACAAACAGGCACAAAAGAGTGCAAGAGAGAGAGAGAGAGAGAGAGAGAGAGAGAGAGAGAGATCATTTAATTGTTTTTTTTTTTTTTAAATAATAATAATAATAAAATCGATTTCCGTTACTATTATTATTATTATTATCGAGTCGAAATGTGTGTGTGCGAATCAAAAATTAAAAAAAATCTTTATGACGTTTATACCTTACGACAATGAACGATAAATTAAATCCGATAAAGAAAAAAAAAATAATAATAATAATAACAAATAAATAAATAATCAATAAGGCCATCGAGTAAAAAATAAAAAACTCACCCCTTTATTTGTTAGCAACGGTTTTTTTTTTCCAAAACCCACCCCGGTGGTGTGTTTTTAAGTGTGTGTCTGTGTGTGTGTATTTACAAGAAAATAATTTTAGGGTTGTTTAAATCTCGCCATGTTTGCAATTTTTCTTCTCAAATCATTATCATAACACACGATGTAATAAATTTTATTAACTTTTCGATTGTAATTTTTTTTTTAAACAAACAAACAAACAAACAATCTGTTTGTTTGTTTAAATAATAAAAAAATTTTCCGATGAAGTTAATAAAAAAATAATAATAATAAAAATAACTTACCATTTTCGTCAATCGAATCCTAACCATAATCATCCTTCACACGTGAATTTTATTGTTACAGTGTTACCAACTGAAAATTTTACAATTTTTTTTTTTTTGCGGTAAAATGAAGTTGATTTTGTTTGTTTTGTTTTGTTTGTTTCGTATTTTTTTTTTGCGAGACAACATCAATCAAATTTTTTTTTGAAATCGTGGGTACTAAAAAATATAAAAAAAAAAAAAAATTTTAGAATTTTTTGTTTCGCCACACTAACCACGTACACAATTTTATCATTATTATTATTATTTATTACGTTTTTTTTTTTTAAATAAAACGATTTAACGAATGTTTTATAAAAAAAAAAAAAAAAAAAGAGAGAAAGGGAATCGTGTATCTAAATAATCAATTGTTGAAATTCCCTAATATATCTCCAGACAGAGGAGGATTCCAGGGTTACTGGAATGAATACACCTTTAAATATACATTTTTTTTAACATCAACATAATTTTTTTTTATCACCTGTCAAACATATTTGATGGGATCTAGTTTATGTTTTTGTTGTTGTTATTGTTAATAAACTATAACAACAATCTATTTATTATCTATTATAACAAATTATTCCAGGAGGAGGAGAAGGAGAAGGAGGAGGAAGAGGAAGAAGAGAAGCAAAAAAACGTGGATTTCGCACCTTTTTTTTTTTTTTTTTTTATTAAAACATTTCGATGGAAATCTACTCGTATCTTTTTTTTTTTTTTTTTGTAAATTATTCGTCGTCGGGTTGTTTGTTTGTTCGTTTGTTTGTCTGTCTTGTCTGAACACTCGAATTTACATGCATCGATAAATAATGATTCAGTCAATTGTCAAATATCTTTTACCAACTTCCTACAATAAAATTTAATTACTTCACTCGTGTGCATGCATCCGCCACTTGGTCATGCGATACATCTTTACCCTCCCTCCCCCTCCCCCCGCGAATTTCCTTACACTCATCCCCTAAAACTAAAATAAGACGACGATTTTTTTCCATAATAATAATAATAATTTCTCACGTCGGATAACGATTAAAAAGGAAAAAAAAAAAAAGGTGTTATGGGAGGAAAATAATCTCACCCTATGGGGACTTGTAGTAAGTTTCGTCGATTAATTATTATTATTATTATTATTTTTTGAAATTAAAGTGAATAATAATGATATAATTTAATCGGGGGATGGGGAGAAATTGATTCACGATGAATTTAATCTTTATTATTTTATCAATGTGGGTAGTTTGAATTTTTTTTCGTCGACTTTTCCTGCAGTGAGAATTTTCACTAAATAAATGCAGGTTCACTCCTACGGCGTGAAAAAAAAAAAAAAAAGTGAAATTAATTTAAATACGTAATAAAATCATTATCATTATTATTTGCTTTTATTAATAATAAAAGTGACGCGTATTACCAACCGGAAACGGTAACAAAAAAAATATAAAAAAAAATTTTTTAAGTTTAATTAGTTTTTTTTTTTTTTTGTAAATGGAGAAAAAAATAATACGAAAAAAAAAAGAAAAAAAATGTTATCAGTGTGATCCATCGCGGTCTCTATAGGTGTCGAATCCCTTAAATCACCCTGACAACGAACTAACTGGCAAGGGTTGAAATGAAATGAAAAAAAAAAAATCAAAAGAAAGAATTTGTGTTATCAAGAAATCGCAATCAAAGGTTCCATCTCAGTATGCTATAAAAATATCTTATCGTTAGTTTCCCTATTGAAATTTCTTTGCGGGAAACAAAAAATAATAAAAGAATAACAACAAAAACAACAACAACAACAACATAATTGCATTCGTTCTCGTTTGTTTTTGAAAACGAAAAACAAAAAACAATCTTCATGGGAAAATTGTAAAAACAAATTCAGTTTAAAAAAAATTGGCACAAATAAAATGGCGGAAATTTACAATAAACGTTTTTTCATCCTTTTTTTTTTTTTTTTTTAAAAATTAATAACTGTCTATATCTATTTAAAAAATGAACAAAAAAATATTTCAGACAAAAGAAGATAGAGAGAGAGAGAGAGAGAAAATAAAAGTAAAATGGTAGTAGTAGAAGTGGTAAAATGGTAGTTTTAAATGATAGACAGATTAAAATCGAAACGGGTTCGTTTTAATTTTTTTTTTTTTATATATAAAATCCCACAGCGGCGTTTTGTTGCGTGAGTGTGTGCGTGAGTGTGCGTGTGTGTGCGTGTACGTGTGCCGAAATTCGATCTTTTCAAACGACCGTTTATAAATAAATTAAGTCGATTACTATTTCAAAAAAAAATCGACTGATTTATACTTAATTTGACGTATTGACAATGAAATTATTATTATTATTATTAACTAAGGGCTACAAAAAAAAAAAAAAAGGTAATCAGACGATATTTTAATAATAAAACTATGACTATATATATATACCACACAAAAAACCACCTTATTATTATTATTATTATTCTTTCATCGGTAATATAATATTTTACAAAAAAAGGTTAATATATATTTATAATATTTATACAGTATAAATGTATCGATTCGTGCATTTTCGATTTCCTCTTTTTTTTTTTGTAATTAATTTTATGAATGAATTCAAAAAAAAAAAAACAATTAAAAATGCATTAACTAAATCTCAACATATTAGTTTTAAAACCCAATTTAAAAAAAAAAAAAAACGTGGCAGCAGGAGAAGGATTAAAGTTTTGTCAAAAAAAAAAAAAAATTGCGGTTTAAAAAAATCCCTAACCTTTCTTAACCCTCTTTTAAGAGAGAGAGAGAGAGAGAGAGTAAAACAACATTTTTTACGCCTCTCGACACCCACAAAATAATAATAATAATAATAATGTAAATTTGCGTATGTTTCGTAACCTCCTACAGCGTTTTAAAAAAAAAATTTATCAATTTTTAAAATCCCCGTTTTTTTCCATTTTGTTCCTTATTTTTCAACGCGAAAATTTTCCACAGGAAAATATCATAAATAATAATAATAATAGTGGTAGTGGTAGTGGTAGTAAAAAAAAAAAAAGAATCCCCGGTGATTTAAAAGATCCACTCGAAAAAAACTTTCTTCTAATGGGGCGTGTTTTAAAACATATTCAAGAGGTCAACATAACAAACAACAACAGGAAACGTTTCGCGTTTGATTTTCCCAGTAGCAGGAAACATTTTTCAAGTGTCTTCCAATTGTGTTTGTTCAAAAGATCATTTTTATATATATATAACAATCTTTTGTAAATTGTTACGTAATTCAAAAGAAATTATTATTATTATTATTACTATTATTATTATTATTATATTTTAATAGTTTTTTAAAAAAAAAACTTTTTTTCTCCCTATTATTATTATTATTATTATTTTTTATAATGGTAATTTCGAGCCACGCTTTTTTCCTTTCTTTCTTTCTTTCATTTTTTTTGTCATTATTATTATTATTAGTTTTGGAGTTTTTATGTAAAAAAAAAAAAAAAAAAAAGATTTTTTTTACAAAATTCTCCAGTTTATAATATCAATAGTTTATTATTATTATTATTATTATTATTACTGTTTGCAAAAGGTAATTGTTACGTCAATTTCAGGAGAGGGGAAATAAAAAACTTAACGTGAAGTGAACGACTGGAATTAAAACAAGAAATAAAAAAAGATAAGGTACGTGGTATTCAGGCACAGTCGTGTGGACAAAAAGCAGGTGGCCAGATGTTCGTCGAGGCGTGTGCCTAGAATAATATTGGTGACACTCCCCCCTTTCCCTCTGGAGAAATAAAAAAAAAAAAAAAAGCTGCTCTTATCTAATACATAAACAATTATTATTATTATTTTTTTTTTGGATTTGAAAAGTTTCGAAAAAAAAAAAAAGTATAACGCAGGTGATTTGTTTGTTTAATTTTATCGATCGCCATTTTTTATTTTTCTCCAGCGCGGTAATTTTTTCCAGCGAAAATAATAATAATAAGAATAATAATAATTGTAAAAGAAAAAAAAAACGATTCGTCGTCGCAAACGAATTTTTTTTATTAAAAACATTTTAATTAAAACAAAAATTTATTTTCCTTTATTCCGGAAATGATTCAGAGAACGAGAGAGAGAGAAAGAGAAAGAGAGAAAGAGAGAGAGAGAGAGGGAGAGAGAGAGAGAACAAACAAATCTGGAGAAAAAAAAAATTTTTTAATTAAATTTTTGATATCTTTTCAACTAAGTTTACAAGAGAAAAATTTTTTTTGTTTTTTTGAAATTTGAGAAAGTTAAAAAAAAAACTTTCCGGGGAAAATTTTAAAAAAAGGCGTAAAACCCTCCCCCCTCTTCCTTCCTGCCCCCCTCAAAAAAAGAAAAAATCAGGTTCTTTCCTTTCTATTTCCTGATACGTAGAATTTTAATATTAAAAAAAAAAAATTAAAAAAAGCTTCGAGAAGGCGACTGGAAAAAAAATATAAAAGAAAAAGTGGGCGGAGTTAAAAAATCCGTAAAATGATTTGATTGGTTAATAATCGTGGAATATATTTTAAAAGAGGGGGAAACGTGAAAACGAATTCTTTTTTTTTTTTTTTAGGGGGGTGTTAAAAATCAAAAGGAATCAGTTGAATTTTATCTTCGACGAAGGTAACACGTATATAAAAAAAAAAAATTTTTTTTTTCTCCAGTCGTTACGTTTAAATTTATTTCCAGCTGGGAAGTTTTGTTTCTCTTTATCTCTCTTCTCTCACACTCATTCTCTCTTTCTCTCTCTTTAATTTCATTATTATTATTATTATTATTGAAAAAAAAAGTTAATTAAGAGTGTGCGCGAGTGTATTATATCTATCTCTATCTATGTATCGGATTAACTAGGCGTCGAAGCCACGCTAAGACATGGTAGTTTTGTAAGTATCGACATTTTTTTCCTTTTTTTTCCTTTTTTCCAGCGAAAAGAACCGGAAAAAAAAATTGATTAATGAATGAATGAATGAATGAATGAATGAGTGAATGAATGATTGAATAAAAGGCGGAAAATTTATACGAAAAAAAAAGAAAACCCGATTTCCACGTACGTCCCCCAAAGAAATTTTATTGGCTTTTTTACTCGCGTTTGCGCTTGGAAAATTAAACAAATTGAAAAATGAATTTTTTCACATAATATTTTTTATGATTTATCCTAGTCTTTTTAAAATTCAAATTTAACATTTGCTTTTCGCACAAAGAAAAATTATTTTAATTTTTTTTTTTTTTTCGGTTGTTAAATTTAAAAAAAAAAAAAAAAAACGAAAAAAAATTTTATTGTTTCGTTTTTTTCGCGTTTCGGAAAATTTTTTTTTATTTTTTTGTTTGGGTTCTCCAGTTCGTACGTAAACGTCAAAATTGTTCAGGATTGTTATCAGGTACAGACACGATTCGATAAGAAAGAAAAAAAATTTGCTGTCGTTTTTTACAACTAACTAAAGAAAATTAATTTTTTTTTTTTTCTGAAAATTTCTTTCCGGAATTTTTTTTTTTGCGACGCGTTAGAAAATTTTATATGATTACTATTATTATTATTATTCCTTTGTAATTTTTTTCAAAAAAAAAAAAATGAATTTCAAGTTTTCCGTCAGTCATGTTTTAAATTATAAAAAATGTTTTCTTTAACAGACAAGAAAAAGTCTACTTTGTAATGAACCAAGGCTTTTCATCATCGTCGTCGTCAAGATTGCAATCCCGATCCAGGTTGCAAGAATGGGACATAAACGACACGAGCATACCCCAAGTAACGGAATTCGACACGTGGGAAGAATGGGCAAACGGTCACTGCAGGATGGTTTACCCTTCGAGTTGCGAAGAAGCAAAACGTCACACTTCCGGTTGGGCAATGAGAAACACGAATAATCACAACGTTCACATATTAAAAAAATCATGTCTCGGAGTATTGGTTTGCTCACAGAGATGCGTTTTACCCAACGGAGACGAAGTACATTTGAGGCCTGCTATTTGTGATAAAGCAAGGAAAAAACAACAAGGTATCGAATCGGTACTAATAAAAAAGAAAAAAAAAAAGGAAAATGGTTTTTTTTTGATTTCACGAGAAAAATTATTACTTTTTTATAGGAAAACCTTGTCCGAATCGACAATGTTTAGGAAGGCTCGAAGTATTAGCTTGTAGAGGACATTGCGGATATCCGGTCACGCATTTTTGGAGGCATACGGAACACGCAATTTTTTTCCAAGCGAAAGGTACTCACGATCATCCCCGACCGGAAGCCAAATCAACTTCCGAAGCTAGAAGAAGTTTGGGTGCCGGAAGGAGGGTGCGAGGTTTGGCAGTGATACTCGCACGAGAAACCGCTATGGGTAGCAAAGTAAGCAACTAAAAAAATTTCCTTTTTTTTAAAATAAATTTTCCGCAAAAAAAAAAAAAGATGCGAGTAAATTTCATATTGTTTTTCAGATAATGTCTTTAAGGGAGGGAAAAGTTTCGGAATCCGGTCACAGATTGCAAAATTCATCCATGAAACCCATGCTATGTTCGAGTCATCAACCTCCTCCACCGCCTTTGATATCGGATAATAATAACAAAGACTCTTGTTCGTGTTCACCCTTCGATTGCATATGCAGTGATTTTATCAATCAAGTACAGTCCTACCAACAATTTACGAATCATTCATCGTCATTAAACGGCTACGATACTTCCCATTATTCTCACACGCTAGGAGGAGGAGGGGGAGGGGGAGGAGAACAAAGTTCAAACGGTTACTACAACGCTAGTCAAAATAACGATATGCTTGTTCAATCCTGCCAAGATTTTCCATCTTTTCACGGTGATTTATTTCAACCCGAAGAAATATTTCAATTGGATCAACCGTTGAGGCCTTCGGATCAAGAACAAACAAATTGCGAAAGGTCACCGACAATCATATTAGATCTCGGAAACGGAACGAATGAAAAAAATTCCGTCAAATTCGAACAGGAAGGAATTTGGACGAATCAAAATCAATTAGGAATAGCAGACGACGGAAGTAGTAACGATTGCACGCGTTATTCTAATCTATCACCCAATTCAAACGTTTTTCAACAATTTTCAACGGATTTTAATAAATTTCAAGATTACCAAGAGTATTATAATAACAACAACAACCACAATCATAACGAAAGCTTTAAATCTGTGGAAAATTACGACGGACGAGAAAATTTACAATTTTTCTACAGTAATAATAATAATAATAATAATAATGTTCCTTGTGAAAAATATAAAAACGTTGTACCAAATTTTATAAATTCGGAAATCGATGGTCGTAATTTGTGTTTTACCTCACCCGCGGATACAAATCTAACAAATTCAGATTGTCGAGGGGATTATAGGTATTTATCTACGACGGAAGAAATGAGACAAGAAGAGTTTCCGGTTACGTCGGAAAACGATTGTAAATTAGACGTTAAAAATTATTCAAACGATTATGGGATTTTCCAAGACGTTATGCCGATCCAGGATAATTTCAACGATTATTATTCTTATACGGTAAATAATAAAATATGTGATAATTTCGAACCTGTTTCCGGTGAAGAAAAAACAGTGACGCAATCCTATTATTTTTTCGATTACGGAATTGATTCGAGACCGGAAATGAATCCGACAAACAATTCATCCTACTATCAATCCCACCAACACCAAATATTTCACAACAATCAATCATCTCATTTTCAACATGGTGGATCGAATTAAATAATTTTTTTTTTTTTTTTATCGAAAAAATTGAAAATCGGAAAATTAAAAAAAAATAAAAAAAGCTTTAAACCAAAAAAATTTGTAAATCTTTTTACGATTTACCTTATTTTGTTTGTTTTCCCTTTTCTCCTTTCTCTCCTTTTCTTCCACACTTTCTCTTAACTTTCTTTTTTCCTCTTTATTTTCTTTTTTCATTTATTCTCTCCTATGTGTGATAAAATAAAAAAAAACAAATTAATTAAAAAAATCTTTCACTTTTTTTTTTTTTTAAATTTATATTTACGAAAGATATACAATAAACGCAATTTATTATTATTATTATTATTATTATATTATTATTATTATTATTATTATTTATAAATTTTTTTTTCTTTTTTTTTTTAAATAAATTTTATAAATTTTATTTGTGCAAAAATACATTTTTTTCAATTTTTTTTTTATTATAAATTTTTCCCACGTATTTTATTTTTTTTTTAAAAAGCAAAAATAATGATGATAATAATAATAATAATAATAATAATAACGATGATGATAATAATATTAATAATCTGAACGTCTGATTCGTTCGTAATGAACGCATTTACGCAATCCTACGCAAAAAATTTTATAAAAGTAAAGAATTTATTTCAAACTTTATTATTATCATTATTATCATTATCATTACTATTATTATTATTATTATTATTATAACGTAAATTAATAAAATTCGTTACGTTTGTTCGATTAACGTTTTTTTTTTTTTTTAATGTTTTTTGGGACCTTAAATTTATCAAAAGTAAGTAAAAAAAAAAAAAAAAAAAAAAAAAAGGGAAATGACGCAGGGAAAATAATTCACTTCCGGTAAAAAAAAAAAAAAAAAAAAAAAAAATTTTTTTTAAATTTATTTTTCCCCGGAAAACGAGAGTCGCGTAAAAATTTTTACATTTTTTTTTTTTTTATTAATGGGAAGAACGAAACCGACATCATGAGATTTCTTTTTTCCATCATCATTTTCCACAAGTAAAAAAAATTCAAATGATAATAATAATAATAATAATAATTTAGAATATGAAAATTTTAAATCGAAAAATTTTCTTTCTTTCTTTCCACGCTCCCTCAAAAATTTTCTCACTTTTTTTTTTTTTTAACCAAACAAAGCATTGATAAAAACAAAACATTTTCGCAACACATATTTAGACTAGATTTTGTATATAAAAAAATAATTTCGAATAATTTTTTTTATCCTATAAAAAAACTCACAAACGCGCTTTTCTCTCTCTCTCTCTCTCTCTCTCTCTCTGTCTTTGTCTCTCTCTTTCTCTCCGATTATAAATGCACACTTTTCCAAAACACGGAGTCAACGTGAAAATTTTTAACGAAACGGACAAATTTAATTTAAATCATTAAACTCGCGTAAATATAAAATTAAAAAAAAAAAAATGGCGGAAACGCCGCGAAAATTCCTAAGAAAAAAACTCTCGTCGTATTAAATTTATATTATTAATAATAATAATAATAAGTATTTTATTACCGTAATAATAAAAGGGTTTCTTTCTTTCTTTTTCTTTTTCTTTCTATCCTTTTTCAATTCGAATTTTCGTAATAATCATAATGATAATTATTATTGTTTTTAAATACTGACCCTAAAAAAAACAACAAAAAAAAAATAAAAATCACTCGTAATTGTGCTTATTTATTAATTTATATATATATATATATATATACACACGTAGCAGTACTTTGGCGCGCACAAACACACACACTCACGCACACGCACGTGCAAACGCTTACACGTGTGTTTTAAATGTAATAAAAAAAATAAAGAGAAAGAAATAGAAAGAAATTGAAAGTTGAAAAGAAAAAGAAAAACTCAAAGTTTTTTTTTTTTTGATTCATTCTTTCCATATAAGGCATTTAATAATTTTTATGTATATATATATATATATATATTTATGTATGTATGTATGTACGTTTATTATTTGTTAATTATTACCTAATAAAAAATATTTTCGTGGCTTTATTATTATTATTATTATTATTATTATTATTATTATTATTAATCTGTCTTTTTCTTGTTTTTTGTTGTGTTTTTCTTGTGTTTTCTTTCCCCCCCCCCCTATCATTCCGTTTCTTCTTTTTCTTTTTCCTTTTCTTCTTCTTCTTCATCTTCTTCTCCTTCCAGGAATTCCGTTTTGACCTTTGTCGGATTATTTATTAAATAATTACTGAATTGACTCGTAGTAACAACGCAACTTTTGCTCATGTCAACGGGTTTTTGACACGTTGACATTTCCATCGAACGGGGTAAGTAATAACTTCCGGACGACGATTGATGACTGTTTTTAGACGTTGTATCCTTCACTAAAACGACCGGCCTCACTTTGACCCTGTAAAATTTCGTTCCCTTCGGTACTTTGTAACGATTTTCAGACTGGAAAAAAAAAAAAAAAAAAAAAAACAAATTGATGAATGTAACTTATTATTAGTTTCATAAGCATCGATGGTTGTCTATGTAAATCATTACTTTTTTGGCGTGACAGTATTCCTTGTCGAAAACTTCGGCAAAGCAATAAATCCGTCTCGGAGACCCGTCGGAACTCGGTCGAAGTCCCAAACTATCCAAGCAATCCGAGTGTAAAAAATACAAAGTGGACGATTCTTGGAGTATCGTGTAATTAGAATATTCCACGTTCCAAATGACTAAAACGGCATCTCCGACGCTGCACGACGTTACGCTTATTTTACCTTGGTGAACTTTAGACTGAAAAAAAAATAAAGTTCGAATTGTTTTTCTTCTTTCTTTAAACAAAATCATAACAAATCTTTAATAATAATTAATCTCACTTTTTTCTCCCTTAAACTTGTCGATTCGCTATAAACGCTGGAGTCAGGACTCGTGCCAATGTCTTTACTGGTTACGTCCCTGAAAAAAAAAATAAAAATTATTTTCCAATTCCTGTTATTTCCAATCAAAACAAACAAACATTATTATCATTAGCATTCGTTGTGTGCATTTTACAATTTGGCGCCAAAATTTAAAAAAAAAAAAATTACAATCACGTCTAATTACAAAAACATTCTACTATTAAAAAGCAATTTAATAAATATATATTATTAATTAATAATTTTTTAATGTTTTAAAAATAAAATGGCTGATGAAAGTGCAAAAAAAAAAAAAAAAAAGTTAAAAAAAAAAGCTCAACATCTCTAACTCACGTAACAGGCAAAACAGCAATTGATTCAGACATATCGTGAACATGCCTTATTCCTTCCGCCCCTCCCGCTCCTTTCAATTTCCGCTTATCCAATTGACTCGCCAAAAACATGTTTTCCTTTTCCAAAACATCGATTTTAGCAAGAAGTGGATCCACCGTTCCAGCTCCTGGACAACTCCTGTTTACACACACACACACACATTTAAAAATTAATATTTTTTTTTTTTAAAATTCAAGAGAAAAAAGTGGGGGGAGGGGGGGAAAAAACTTACGCAGTTCTTATGTGTTCTCCATCCGTTAATAGTTTTATCGTGTTTCGATGTCTCTGACACTCCGTCATCAAAGCATCTTGACGAGTTAACAACATGTCTATTTGATTATTTTTTTCCGACAGAGCTTTATTAACGGCTTCTTCCAGCCATATTTGTTTTTCCTCTTCGAATTTCGTCTTCTCCGAATTGAATTCTTCCATCAAACGTAATTTAATATTTTCCTTTTCCGTTTCGATCGCTTCCTGTATGGCTTTTTCATTTTCCAAATCGATCCCAACCTTCGGATTTTCCGAAACGGAATCCGTGCTCGTTATACCTACGACGTCTATTTTCTAAAAGGAAAAAATGATGGATTTGTAATTATTATTATTATTATTATTATTATTATTTTCTAATTAAATGATTAAACGTCAATTTAAAAATTACTTCTACTTTTTCTAAACTAGAATCGCTTGTTAAATTTTTTTCCGCGTGTGCCGCCGACATGAGTTTAAATCTACTTCTAAGACTTTCTATTTCCGCTTTGTACTCTGCAGTTAATTTTTCCGTCGCTTCTTTCACGGCTTTTTTTTCCTTTTCTTCCGCTTCCTCGGCCATTTCCGCCCTCAATTCGCTTATTTTAATATTTAAATCCGAAACGTATTTTTCACGCAATTCATCACCATCGATCCCTTGTTTGCTTGTTTCTTTTTTCTCCGCGAACGAAGCTTCCAATTCTTCGATTTTTTTATTATGATTATTAATGAGATTTTCTCTTTCTTCTTTAATCAACCTCGAGCTTTCCTCCTGTTCGACAAATGCCATCATCGTACAAAAAAATAATAAAAAATTTTTTTTTTCCGGTACAAATCAAACCCAATAATTACCTTCACGTGATTTATTAAATCTTCGTATTCGGTTATTTTACTATTTAATTTCTCCGTTATCGACTCAATGGCTTCCGCCTTTTCTTTGACGGCTTCATCGAGTTTCGCTTTCAATTCTTCACATAATATTCGTTTGATGTTTAAATTATTACTCAAATCCCTTTTATCATTTTCCGCATCTTCTAAAATATCCTTTAACCTATTTAAATTTTTTTCGCTCGCCTCTAAAAGACTTCCTTTTTCTTCTAAAACCTAATAATAATAACAATAAAAGAAAATGCACACGTTTACTAACACGTAAAAAAAAAAAAAAAAAAAAAAAAAAAATAAGAAGAAGAAAGCAAAAGGAAAAAAAAAAAATTCTTAAAAAAACCTTTTTCAACGATTCGATTTCGGAATTCCTCGAACCTACGACTTCTTCCAGGTTTTTATTAATTATTTCGACTTCTTCGGAATACCTTTGAGTCAACTGGGAAACGCGAATTTGTATATCTTTAACTAAACTTAATATTATTTCCCTATCAGTCAGTGATTGCGATTTCATTTCAACGAGTTCCGTTTTTAAATAAATTGCCGTTTCGTTAGCCAATTTTCCAGCCTCGCTAAGATGAAGTTTTAACGTTTCCACTTCTTCCTTCTTATCCATCACATTTTCCTTTAAAAATAAATAAATAATTTTTATGTTAAATAAAACCTTTTTTTTTTGTTAAAAAGATAAACAAATTTATTAATTACTACGTTAGTTTTTAATGCGAAACTAACCTCTAATGTTTGTTCATCGATTGAAGTTTTTACTTTTATCGGACTGTGACATACTTTTTCGAATTCTTCCGTATCCGTTTCCGATTCTAAATCCCTTTAAACGGAAAAAAAAAATTATTCTTAGATGAATATTGAATGGGAAAAAATATATAAAATTTCTTTAGTCATTATTTTCCTCACCTTTCATTTTTACTATTTGAAATTTTCTCACTTTCGGATTCAGAGGGTTGCAGTAGAGTTTTGTCTAATTTCGATCCGAGTCCAACTTCGGTCACGGCAACAACCAATTGTTTTTCGACCGGATCGTTTTCTTTAATATTCAAAGGTTTTTCATCTGACATTGATTTGGTGAGAAACATTTGAGCGATGCTTGATAATTTTGTTACAGAGAGACTCATTGATAATTCAGGCAGGTACAATCGTAAATCTTCCATGTCTTTTGTAGTCAACTGAAAAAAAGTCAACAAACAAATTTTTTTTTTTTTTTTTTTTTTTTTTCAGTACGAAAAAAATTTCATTTTTATAAAAGAATTTAATCGATCATTTACTTGCGGCAATGAAACATCGAAAGGTGCGGGAGCTTGAGTGGCAAAAGGAGGAGGGTTATCTTCGAAACCGGGGAAAAGAGATTGAAGAAAGTGACCTTCGAACTGAGATTGAAAATCTTTACGTTTTTCATATTCTTCATTGTACACAGCCAATAATCTACAGCTCATATCGCTCGCCCACTGTATATAAAAAAAAAAAAAAAAAAAAAATTGAAAAAGTTATCATCCATTTTTAAAAAAAAATAATGAATATTATAAATTATATTACTTACGCACCGATAAAAAAGCTTGAGAGAAAGTTCTTCGTCTGACAACCTCACTCACTGCAGACACATAAACTTGAGGAGTCCTTTGAACTTGACGAGTAATTTCCAAATATCTTCTTAATCGTTTTAAATTACCATTATATATCATTAATTTATTACTAACATCAGATATTAAATTTTCAGCATACATAACCCATCTAAATAATAATAATAATAATAATAAGTAATTAATTTGGGTAACTTAATTTAAAAATTCTTTTTCAAAAATATAAATATTTATTTATTTATTTATTTATTTTTTTTTTGGTAAAACAAATATTTACCCAAGTCTGTGATATAAATTAATACTAAGTTCTTCTTTTGCCTTTGTACATCGCCTCCTAATATCTCGCAGTTTATGCTGATTATATAACATGACAAGCAATTGTTTGCGATGAGAATCACATAAATCAGGCAAGATGGAGGGATCTTTAAGTGAATTAGCTCGAGTTTGATTTTGTTGAAATGCTGCCGCGAGATCAGTTTGTTCTTGAACGATTTTTTTCGTTTCTATCATGAGCTGCTCGAGTCCGAACAATCTCTCCTCCAATCCTTTGATTTCTTTCATTTCGCTCTTATCCGCCGTTATCAGAGTCGTTTCAACTTCTTTAATTAAAGCTTCTAAAACTTTTAAGTCAAATTGTTCCAAGCCCTTTTGTGCTTGTTCTGCAACTTGTTCTAAACTACTTTGATTATCAGCCGTTGCAATCCACATGAGAAGAGTCATAGCACCAACTTTTTTAGATTCATCCTCGCTTAAGAAATCTTCAGTCCCTTTCATTTTAATTTTTTCATCGGATTCTTCAAATTTTTTCTTTTCTTCAGGTGAATAAAAACTTAAGGCATTACCAATGAGGGGATCAAGAATGGGAATTTTGGCTAAAACTTGTAAATCACTGCTAAAACTTATAATAATAATAATAAAAAAAAAAAAATTATTAAATTTCAAATAATTAATAAAAAATTTAATAAAAATAAATCGGTGTAAATATTTACTTTTGTAACATTTCCAAATTTTCATCTCTACTTTCAAGGTATTGTCTATAATTTTGTTCAAACATTTCACTTTTCATTTTAAAAGCTGTAGTTAAATCTTCTAAATTGGCAACTGCAGCTGCCCATCCCTGCTGCTGCAAATGTTGATCATGAACCAAGCTTTCACATATTTGAGTATGTTCTCTAGCTAATTCGCAAAACTGTTGAGCAATTTGTGTTCTTTTGCCAACCGTATCATAAGCAGCCGGCATGGCCAATGAATTTTCAACCATTTCTTTCATATCTGAATCTGGAAAAAGTGAAAAAAAAAAAAAAAAAAATTTTATTTTGTTCCTTTTCCATAACATAAAATTTATTCAATGAATAGTTTTGTTTAAAGAAAATTTTCTTATTGTTAAAGTATAAAAATAAACTTGAATGAATGGTAAAAGCAACATATATGTAATCAATTCTAAGCAGAAATCAATTTTATTTAAAAATTAATACTTTTAATTTTATTCGTCATCTAAATCTAAAATCTACATTTTTATGGGATTATCATTATTATTATTATTATTATCAGATGTAATATTCTTACCTGATCCATAATCAATACTTGGAGAAGGTGGTTTGGCATTTTCTAATGTACATTTACTAAATAAAAAAATAGGATTGGTGTCAGTTCCTGCTGAATAACTGCAAACCTTAACGCTAGGATCAAGACACTCTCCGCCACTGACTAATAGCACTTGTTTATCCACTGGTATCTTGCATGATTTTTCAATAACATCCTTTAACTGCTCAACACTTTCCAATGCCAGGTTCATTTCAAAGGTCATCATGGTACCTGTGTCCACTTGAAATATGTACAGCATGATGCCGTTCTCCCTTTTGGGAGCCACCACTGCATAGGTCCCTATCTACCCAAAATACTGTTCTCTGTAAAACGAAAAAATTATTTTCTTATCAATTATTAAAAAGACTCTGCATGATTACTTTTTTTTTTTTTTTTTTTTTTTTTAAATTTATTTTTTTAATTTAAACAAAAATTAATATTTCATAATATTTCACGTCAAACTGACACGAAAAAAAAAAAAATTTTAAGAAAAACAAAGTTTTTCAAAGGCCAAAACAAAGTATGAGAGAACAAAGGATGGAATTGATTCAAAAATTTTTTGAATGTCAGTCAGTTTTGTAATTGTTTATAACTATTCTATGTCATTACCAAAAAAAAACAATTTGATTCTATTGAAAATAATTATTTATAATTACCCAGGTTTCTTACGTCTACATAAAAACAGTTTTTAAATAAAAAACTCATTTTCACTTCCTAACAATAATGGCGGACTACAGCTGTTTTCATAGAATTCACTCAGCGAGCACCTGAAAGGCAAGTTTTAAAGTGACGTCATTTGACATTTAATGACGTTAATAAAAAATCTCTGCGCTTAGAATAGGCATGAGTCTTCTGCAACACTGACGTGGATGTAAACAAATAAGTTGAACTTTATTCGTTACATTTGAATTCAAAGTCCGATATTTGTTTGTGTTGAATTAATGCAAAAAACATTTTTTTCAATAAACTATGCCGTCGGCCTTAGGTAGCAAAAATGGGTTGTTGGCGAGGGTTAATTTTCCCTTATATTCCGTTCAAATGCTGACAAGCAGGCACGTTTTAGTAGCTGGTGGTGGAGGTTCATCTAAAACTGGCGTAGCAAATGGATTCGTAAGTACTGAAGTTATGATTTTTAATAACAATAATATTATGTTCGAAATATCACATTCAACAATTATTATTTTTTTTTTTTTTTTTTATAAAATAAAATTTTAATTTTAAATTTATATTATTGACCTTATTGTATGCAAATATTAAATTATCATTTGCATTATCACTATCATTATTTTTTTAAAAAAAAAATAACCATATTATCATATGTTATGTTGCAATAAATTTATAAAAAACCCAATTGAACATTGTTTTATTAGCAATGCTTCTTCAAAATTAATCACAGTCGAAATAATCATTACTTTTTTTTTATTTTTTAGGAAGTTTTTGAAATTTATCATGATGGCTATTGTTTTATAGCAGAAGAAGTTTTAAGACATGAAACAGGTCCGAATGTAGTTATGAATTGCACTGTGCACAGCACGGAAAATCGTACTTATTTAGCTTCCGGACAAGAAAGCCATTGTCAATTATATTCAGTAGATATGTCAATTTCAGAATCGAAAAAAAATAAAAAAGAAAATAAAGAAAATTCGAGTGTGAAAAATAGGAAAAAAAATGATGATGGTAAAACATCGAATGAGTCATCAAATGATATTAATTCAATATCTAAAGTTTTAACATTTAAATTAAAATCATTGGATAGCATACAAACTGATTTCAGGTAAACATTAATTTAACCTTGGTAGAAACGACGCATGATGACAGAAAATTTATTACAATCGAGTACATTAATAAATGCAAAATTTTTTAAATGTTATGTTTTGTAGTAAAAATGAACCATTACAAAAAGTAGTTAGGATATCGAGTAAAGGCCAATACATAGCGACAGCAGGTACAGATGGACATGTTAGGGTTTGGAAATTTCCACAGCTTAAAAAAGTCACAGATATAAAAGCTCATACAAAAGAAGTAGATGATTTAGATATAAACAGGAAAGAAACACAGGTAGTAAATCGCTATCAAGTCGAATAATAATAATAATAATAATGATAAAAAACATGACATAAATATCGAATATTGTATTGTTGTTTACTCGCAGTTGATTAGCTTGTCCAAAGATGGAAAAGCCATAATGTGGGATATATCGAGTGGGAAAAAAATCCACGAATTAACCTGGGAACCACCTCAGGGTTGTAAATACATGTATAAACGTTGTCGATTCGGAGTAGTGGAAGAAGACAAAGATAAAAGTAGATTATTTATATTGACAAATCCTGTTGGCCACCTGGGAAAATTAAAAGCTTATTTACAATTGTGGGATGCTGAGAGTGGGAATTTAGTGAAATTAACGTCATTCACGGAAAACGTTTCATCGTTGGCCGTCAGGGATGACGGTCGATTCGTTGCCGTCGGTACAATGTTTAGCGGAAGCGTTGAAATATTTATTTCGTTCAGTTTACAGGTACATTTAAAGACCTTTTTTTTTAACCTACGTCACGTGTCACGAACTAAATCCCCTTTCTTTTTTTTTCAATTCGCAGAGAGTTTTGCGCGTCAACGGTGCTCACAACATGTTCATTACCGGTTTAGAATTTTTACCCGTAACAAGTGACCTTATATCAGTCACGTCAAATGCTGAAGCAGCCGTGATAAGCGTTTCGGTTGACAATCGCGTGTGCATACACACTCTTTATCACAGACGTAAGTACGCGCACGCACAATTTCTTACGCACGAAATACCAAAAAAAAAAAATTCATTCATTCATTCATACAATTTTCCCTTTTTTTTTTTTTTCTTTCAGGTTTCATACCTTCTTGGCTTGCCATAACATTAATCGTCATAACATTATTTTTTACGTTTGTCATATGCAGCATTATCGGGCTATGATTGGTAAAAATGCAATTTTTACAAAAAAAATTTTATCGCAATTTAATAAAGGAAATAAAACATAAAGAGAGAAAGAGAGAGAGAGAAAAAAGAAAAGAAAAGAAAAGAAAAATGAAAATTCCAACAGCGATCACCGATTTGAATTTGGAATTTTTTTTTTTTTTAACTTTTTCTTTCCCCCTCCCCCCTCCCTCCCCCCTTCGCAAAACCTGTAAATGTGTAAATTTTATTATTATTATTATTATTATTATTATTATCATTTTTTAAATTTCTTTTGCTTAACATCAAAAGCACGCACAGGAGAAATTTTTTTTTTTTTTTGTTTTTTTGTTCATAATTCGAGTAATAAGCCGCCATTAATAAAAAAAAAAATTATAATTTTGTGTGTTTTTTCTTTGTTTTTTTTTTTTTTTTTTGTTTTGTTGCTTAAAATTTATTTGTATTTTTTTTTTTTTATTGTAAATAATGAGAGTGTAATGCATATAAATTATTGTTTTCTTATTTTTATTTATTTATTTTTTTTTTTTTACCAAAAATTCTCTAATTACATAATCACGTTTTGTATTTGGTGTGAAAGTTTAAAAAAAAAGAAAAAAATTTCTATTCATCGATTTAATTAAAAAAATTTGTAATTATTATTATTATTATTGTGTATTAAATTTTATTATTATTATTATTTTCAATTTAATTATTTTAATAATTCTCTCAAGAGTTTATCGATCGATCGTTATTTTATTATTGATCGGCGAAATAAAAATTATTATTTAAAAATTTTGTGTATAAAACGAAATTTTTTTTGGTTGTTGTTGTTGTTTGTTTTGTTTATTTATTTATTTATATTGTTATTATTATTATTATTTTTTTTTTTCGAAATTTATTTTTCGCTAGTTAAAAAAAAAAAATAAAAATTGAGATAACAAAACCAATGATTCGATTCTGAAACGTTTTTTCTTTTTTATTATTATTATTATTATTTTTTTTTTTAATTGATTATTGATTATTGATTTTATCAATAAGGAACAAAATTTTTTGTTTTTTTTTTTATATAATTTTATTATTTGATTTAATAAAATTATTAATGATAATAATAATTGATGTTTTATTTAGGTATTAGAATGATTTTAACTTGCCGAATTGAAAAAATAAATAAATAAATGATAATAATGATGATAAAATAATTCTGGTCTAATTAAAATTTAATTATTTTCCTCTTGTTTCTTTTTGTTTGTTTGTTTGTTTGTTTGTTTGTTTTTAGTAATAAATTTATTATTATTATTAGGTCTTATTGAATGCGTTGCTGGTAAATGTTTTGCAATAATAAATAATAAATAATAATAATAATAATAATAATAATAATAATAATAATAATAATAATAATAATAATAATAATAATAATAATAATAATAATAATAATAATAATAATAATAATAATAATAATAATAATAATAATAATAATAATTATAATTATAATTATAATAAATATAACTTAAAAAATATTTCACGCGATTTTAAACGCCAAAAAAAAATAAATAAATAAATAAAAATTTAAATTTTCCTTAATTATAAGTTATGAATAAATTTTTTTAAAAAAACTTTAAAACAAACGGAAAAATGTAATGATAATGATAATAATAAAGAAATAATTCGATACGAAAAGAAAAGAAAAAGAAAAACTTTCACGTTAAAAAAAAAATCATAGAAATCAATTGAAAAATTTTAAATTATCATTTAATTATCGTGTCGTTTAAAAAATTTGAGAAAAATTTTTTGCTGTCGTTGTTTTCAATACGTGCCCCTCGATACGAGAATGAGAATAATAATGATAATAATAATAATAATAATAATAATAAAAAGAACAAACTATCCAGGAAATCGCACTATGTGGGACGTCCCACAGCCTTCGGAAAATACTCTATAAAGAGCACCAACGAAATTCTAACATTTCATCCCTAAGGAATCCTATCGGGTAGAAAGAAACCTGGAATAAATGCTTAAAAATCCCGACGGCAAATAAAAATCCTGTCGCGTTTAAGAGTGACCATAATAATAATAATTTATGTATAATTATCATTAATAAAAAAAAAAATAATAATAATAATAAAGAAAATTAATGTGCAAATAAATATTTACATATAATTTCCGTTTTATTTTATTTCTAGTATTATTATTATTATTATCACTATTATCATTTATCGAATTTGAAATAATATTCTATAAAAACCAATCAATCAATCGATCGATCATTTCATTAAATTTTACTTTAATTTAAAAAAAAAAAAAACGAAAATTAATTTAATTTATTTTCACATTTATATGTCTCGAATATTTTTTTTAATAAATGACGGCTTTAACTCCCCTCCTCCCCTCTCCCCCGGTTCTTCCCTCTCTCCCCGGGTTTCTCTCCCTTTCCCCCAAATTTAAATAAAAAAAAAAAAAAAATTTCGATAGTAAACGTAATCAATCAATGAATTTTTTTTAAATTAAAAATTACGCAACGAGGTATCAAATCGAAAAACAAAATTTTTTTTTTTTTTTTTGTTAACCGTTTCGGGGGGATTTAATGTGGATTAAAGATCCCCGTTAACTCACGCACACACACACACACACGTAAACATTTATTATTTAAAATTAAATAACTCGGGATTCGATACGTTCGTTCGTTCGTTCGTTCGTTCGTGTATTTAAATAAAAGGTAAATAAAACACCTGACAGTATGTACGAACGCATTCTAATCCATCTTACAACCGTACTCTAGTGTAAGTGAAAAAGTCGAGTTTTTTTTTTTTTTTTTCAAATGTTGCTTTATTGGCATTAATCGAAAGACTACCACCACTACCACTACTACCTGGCAAAGTGGTATTATATACGACTACGACTACGACGACGAGTTGTTCGAGAGTTAAAGAAAGAGAGAGAGAGAGAGAGAGAGAGAAAAAAATTTTTTTTTTTTTTATTCAGTCGAAGAGGTATGGTCGTTGCCGCTGCACCTGAACGACTCAGGTTCATCGGAACCCGGTTTAATATTTAATAAATCCAATGTTAATTCTACTTATAACTAATATAACTTGAGGCGATGTGAATACTTTTTAATTTTTATTTAACTTTGTGTCGAAATTATTTTTTTCGTTATTTAAATAAATAAATAGAAAAAAAAAATTTTTTTTTTTTTGTTATTTTGTGTGCCTTTTTTTTTTTTTTTTTAAATAAAAACGAACGCGAAAAATAAATAAATAAATATTTCACACGGATTAACGGATTAATATTTTATTTTATTTAAAAAATGAAACGGTAAGTTTTCCTTTTAATAAATAATAATAATAATAATAATAATTATAAAATAATTAAAATAAGAAGAAGATTTTCACGATTTAAAATTTCAAAAAAAAATAAAATAAAATAAAAAAACAGGTAGATTAAAAAAAAAAATCTCTTTCCGCGACAGGTATAAGGTTTTCGACTCCGAAAAAAAAAAAATAAAAATAGTTTCCTTACGAATATCATCATCATCATCATCACCATCATGTTTCGTTTGTATTTTTTTTCGCGTTTTGAATGTGAAAAAAAAATAAAAATGGCTTGACCGAATAAGATAAATTTTAATTGATGTAAATATTATTATACAGGCTTAAAAAGGAATGCTGTGAAACTTTTTCACATGCTTTGCCTCCCCACTACCGCCCCCGCCCCCCTTCTAATACATTCGAGCAACTAAGATATATAAATATGGTAGTGACCGAAAAGTAAAAAAAAAAAAAAAAAAAAAAAAAAAAAATGGGTGTGCACTTGTTTACAAAAATTTATTATTAATTTTTTTTTCTTTTCATTTGGAAAACCTTGCAGAAAGTTTTTAAAAAAAAAAAAAAAAAAAAGAAACCTTATTTTTAACAATTAACCAACTACCTGTTTTTAAAAGAAAAAGAAAAGAAATTTATTACAGGTACGCCAAAACGAATTTTTTTTTTTGGGGGGGTTTTTTTTAGAAATTAATTTTCTTTTTTTTTTTTAGAAAAAAAATTATATCTCGAATAAATAACAATAAGAATTTCTTTTCTCTCTTTTTTTAAATAGAAACAATTTCATAGAATATTTCAACCTCATTTTCTCAGGCACGACTCGTACAAATCGATCATTTAATAATAATAATAATAATAATAATAATAATAATAATAATAATTAATAATAATAAATTCAAACGCGGTGTTTTAATTAAATTTTTTAAAAGAAAAACTTTTATTACTCCGGCGTTCGTTTTTCTTTCCTTTTTTTCTAGAATCTTATAGAAATAATAAATTCGAATACGACCCGATCGACCTAACGTAATCCCAGTAAATTTTTAAATAATAATAATAACAAAACCATAATAAAAATAAACTGTAGAAATTCTCATCGTGTTCTTTTCCAAAAAAAAAAAAAAAATTCGATTTCTTTTTTAAAAAAACTTTTCGTACAAAAACAAACACGTAACAATTTTACCTAAATAATAATAATAATAATAATAATAATATCAAATATCACGTAACGTGAATTTAGGGGTGCGCCGGAAACCCTCATTATAACCACGTCCGACAACATTCTTGCCACGAGGGGGGGATCAAGTTTAAAAAAAAACTCAAGTGTCAAACAATGATGCGATCTGGATGTTATTCATAAAATTGTAAAAAAGGTTTTTATGATTTCCGGACATCCTTTTTAACCTTTTCGAACATTCTTTTCTTTTTTTGGGTACGTAACTGACACTCACCGAGAAAAGAAAGTGTAAACGCACAAACACGCACACACGAGGAAAAAAATTAAAAACACGTTTGTATTTACAAAATCCGGATTTTGACCTCGAGTATAGATTTTTAATTTTAATAATAATTAGGCGAAATAATAATAATAATAATAATGATAATAATAACAACAACAACCGCAAAAATTTTTTCTATTTCGATTCGAACCTATTCTCCTTATAGATATTCATTCCAACAAACAAACAAACAAACAAACCAAACATGAATTTATGTTTGTAAAAAAAAAAAAAAAAAAATTATTTTACGACCAATTAGTTAGATCGTGGCATTAGAATTTTTTAAAGGTGAGCAAGGTAGGTTAGGCAACCAACCATTAAAGAGCGCAAATAAAATTTTTTTTTTTTTTCTTTTTTTACAAAACAATTCAATGATTTTATTTAAATAAGGAATTAACTATTATAATTAATTACCTCATCGATAATTAAAAAAAAAACGAAAAATTTTTTTTTCTATTACGTCATCATTTTTTTTTTGAAATTATTATTATTATTATTATTTACGAATTATTACAAAAACGCCATCGTCGTCGTCGTCGTCGTCGTCGTCCTTTTTTGAACTTTAACACGTTAAATTTTTGTTTACCTTCGTTTAAATTATGACGTCACACGTTTAAAAACCTTAATCGAATGACATAAACTAAACACATTATAAAATTCTACTTTAAAATCCTTATTTTGTCTTACACCCCCCCCCCCTAAATAATAATAATAATAATTTTTAATCGTTTCGACACCTGTTTAATAAAATATAAAATAAAATAAAATTTATTATTATTATTACTACTTTTAAAGTATTTAAAAAAAAAAAAAAAAATTTTATGTTTGCAATATCCAATCGATAATTTTTTCATTCAAGGTTTTTCTTTAATCGATAATAAATAAATAATTTGTGACGGTCAATTTTTTATTTTCTTTTTCGTTCGTGAAAAAGTCAAAAAAATCCGTTGGAAATGAATGGTTGGAAAAGAGAGAGAGAGAGAGAGAGAGGGAGAGAGTGAAAGAAAGAGAGAGAGAGAAAAACCTAATCTTTCGTATAAATACAAACAAGATCGAATTAAAATTTATTATTATCATTATTTTTTATATATATTTTTTAACGGAAATGAACGACGACCGGACGGAATGACTAAATTCTCACAATTAAATTAATACGTCGAGTTTTTTTTTTTTTTTTTTTGCGTTTCGTGTAAATTTTTGCTACGGTTAAAAATCTCGTCTGGTGTCGAAACAACACCAGGGCAGGTACACGAAATAACAGGGGGCCAGTAATAAGGGTCAAGTAATACTTTGGATTTTCGCGTTTTAATCAAATCGAATCGTCATCCCAACCACAACAACAACAACAACAACCGTTTGTTTTTTTACAAAGTACCTTAAAAATAACTTTTCATTTTTACCCCCCCCCTCCATGTACCTTTTAAATACCTTAAAATAGTACAAATAGTAAATTGAATCACTTTGTGATTTTGTAATTTTAAAACGTTTCCTTGAAAACCAAATTCGAATCGGACATTATACAAAACAATACCTTAATTTCCTGTACGTTTAAATGGATAGCCGTATAAAAACAACAATCAAATAAAGTAATCGACGAGTCGCGTACCTCAGGTACAAAACAAAAAAGTACTTAAATATTCAACGCGAATGTTCAGACGTTTAAAAAAAAAGTTAAAAGTTAAAAGTTAGCGTTAAGAATAAAAAAATCGCAACGAATTTGATTTGAATCTATTAGAAAAAATCCCCCTATCCCCCCATTCCCCCCCCCTTTTGTTTGCTTTCAGGTATCCTTGACATTAAAATCTCTCATCCCTAAGCACGACGTGTTATTAAAAAAAAAAAAAAAAAACAATCATTTTGATTGCTTAAAAATTTTCTAAATAGAATGAAAATGAATGCTCACACAATCGTGCCACACACGCACACGCACGCACACACGCAAACTTTAAATATATATAAATATATCGTACCTTAAATTACTCTAAAGATCCGTATCCGGACGATGTTACCAATCATTATCCAAAAAATCCAATTTTTTTATGTATTTAGTATCTTTTTTCAAAGAGCCTAAAAACAAAAAGAGAGAGAGAGAGATAGAAAATATATAAATAAATTGAATGAAATTTTTTTTTGTTCGTGTTTCGCCACGACCGGGGACTACTCGAAAAAAAAAAAAAAAAAAAAAAAAATTTAAATCGAGTATATCGGACGAACGAACCTGTACACAATTTGTCCGAGTCCGTAACCCCCGTGTATAATGACTACATTGCTTTAAGGGCACCGATCTCGAATTTCAACCGTTTTTTTTTTTTTTTTTTTTTTTCATCTTATTTTCAGGTTCGATTTTCAACATTCCTTCGATGAATTTTTTTTTTTTTTAATACGCGCTCGATCGAACGCGAAGTAACGAATTAAATTTTTTTGTTAAACATAATATTTTTATTTTATTAAAATAAAAAAATTTAACGGATAAATTCGACAAAAAAAAAACGCGACTAATTATTATTAATTTAAAAAAACTTTAATAATAATAATAATAATGATTGATTTCGAAAGAAAGAAAAAATAAAATAAAATTCGAACTTACTTTTACCAATTACGTAACGGAATATTAAAAAAAAAAAAAAAAGTTTGCCAAACGAAAATTCTCACACACTCACACACGCACACACGCACACACGCACGCATACACGCACGCATACACGCACTTACAATTTATTATTAAAAGTTCATAACATAACCTTAATGGTATGTGAATGGATATAATTGGAAACGATTTTTTTTTCTATTTTTTTCTTTTTTTTTCTATTTCGTTTTAGTCTCTTTAAATTTATAAATAAATAAAACGATGAAAGTGTAAGAACGTGCATGAGTGCGTGCGCACGTACGTGCGTGCCGCGTAAAAAAACGCATAAGCAATAATAATAATAATAATAATAATTTTTTTTAAATTCGAGTATTTAAATTTTTTTTTTCGATTCGACTTTAGAAAAAAATTTTTTTTGAGTATTAACGATAATCGATAGTAACGCCGCGTAACCGCAAAAAATTATTATTATTATTATTATTGGTAATTTTCTTAATAAACTTTTAACTTGAATCGTTTTCCCGCCATTTTTTCATATTTTTCCCTTTTAAACTCCCTTATCGAATAAACGTATTAATTTATTTTATTTTATTTAAAATTTTTTTTCGTCATTCAATAGAATTCAAATCGAATTTTAAAAAAAATTGAAATTTAAATTGAAATTTAAATTAAAAAATTAAAACGTCAGCTTTTCTCATCATTGAGTTATTTTATTAATTAGCAACGACAAGCGTTTTAGTTTTTTTTTTTTATGGCCTTATAAAATTAATTTGCTTAAATTTCATTTTGTCTCTACGTAAAAAAAAAAAAAATAAAACGACAATAATAATAATAATAATAATATTAATAATAATAATAATATTAATAATAATAATAATATTAATAATAATAATGATTTAAATGATGATGGTGGTAATGGTAAAACCACTTGTTTCTCACCTCATCCGTGTCATTTTCTGCATTTTTTTTTTTTAATTACGACAAATAAAGTTAATAAAATTTTATGTATTTATTTATTTATTTATTTTTTTTATTAATGAGGAAAAAAAAAAATTTTATTAACTAATATAAAAACCGTTTTTTTTTTTTTTTTTTTAAACGTTTGTATAGGAAAAACGGTTATTATTTGTTTACGATGCGATTTTACCTTTTTTTTTAGTTTTAAATGAGGTTACACGTTTATTATTATTATTATTATTATTGCAAGTTAATAATTTTTAACTTCGACGAATTTTTAATCAATCAATCAATTAATTAATGACGGTTGTGAGAAATGTGCAGAGATGGAGATGAAGAAGAAAGAAAGAAAGAAAGAAACAAACAAATTTTTTGTTAACGACGTAGTCAATTAATTTTTTTTGATACTTTCCTTTTTATAATAATTTCTTTCTTTTTCGTTCGTTCTAGAAATTTCGATTGAACCTTTTTCTTTTAACATACACGAACAGGTGCCGCCTCGTGAAAGGTGAAAATAATAATAATAATAATAATACTATTCGCGTTTCGATACGTTAATGAGATGGTAACAAGTGGAATTTTCATTTTTTCTAAACTTTTTTTTAAAAAAATAAATAAATAAAATAAAAAATAATAATAATGATAATAATAATAATAATAATAATAATAATGAATAATATTAATAATAATAATAATAAAATTTAGCCTTGAAGAAATTCTTATTTTTGTTATAGACAAAAAAAAAAAAAACTTGAAGTTGAATTAAAAACTAAAGTTTTTTTTTTTTTTTGATGTTTCTTGTATTTCATTTTAAAATTTCACTTATTATTTTAACTCGAATGTTGTTGTTTGTTTTTTTGGTTGTTGTGTTTGTTGTTGTTAGTTATTCGAAGGACTTTTAAATCCGACTGTCATTAAAAATCAAATTCTATTACCTTTTTTCTTTTATTTTTTCTTTTTTATTATTATTATCATTACCATTACTATTATTATTTTTTGTTTGTTAAATACGGCCCTGTGTTATTCGTTAATAAATAAATAAAAATTCGACGTGGTTTCAGAAAAAAAAAAAAAAAATTTAGTACCACGTCGAAACAATATGTTTTGCTTTTTAAAAACCTCATTTATTTATTTATTTAAATAAAAAAATATATTTTTCACGACTTTAAATAAAATTTATTATTATTATTATTAATATTATTGTTATTATTATTATTACTATTATTAATTTAAATTTACCGATTCGAACGATGGCAATGGGTTTTCTTTTCTTTTAATTAATTAACTCTTTCGAGCAAACAAAATTTTTTAGACCGTTAAAAACAAACGTTTTCATTTCAAATGGTCAAGTTTAATTGTTTTCCACCGTACGGGGGGAGGAAAGGGAGGAAGGGGTGGGTAAAACACGCAGAGACTCAAACAATAAATAAATAAATAAATAAAAGAACGTTTAAATCTTTAAAAAAAAAAAAAATAGAAAATAGAGATCTAACATAAAGAAAGTTTTTACGCGATTTTACAGGTGGTGCTTTAGATCGACTCCTCGTGAAACCCGCCATAATATAATAATAATAATAATAATAATAATAATAATAATAATAATAATAATAATAATAATAATATTAATAATAATAATAATAATAATAATAATAATAATAATAAAATTTACGAGTACATGCTAAAAAAAACTTTTTTTCTTTTTTGTTTGTACCTTACATAAAAGCAAAAAAAAAAAACGAATAAAAATAATAATAATAATAATACTAACACTAATAATAATAGTTTTATTTACTTGTAAACCTAACCGATTCCCCAAACCCTCCTCCTCTTCCTCCTCCACTAATTCACATCAATGAAAAAGAAAACTTTCAAAAGTTCAATAAACTTATATTATCGATTTAATAATAATAATAATAAAAATAATAATAATAATAAAAATAATAATAATAATAAACAACAACAACAACAACTTAAAAGTTACGTATTCAAATATTTTTGCACGCCGTGTTTCCAACGTTACAATTATATAAAAAATTACGTAATAAATACGTGTATTTTATTACGTTTGAATTATTTATTTAAATAAAATATTATTTAAACAAATTCATTTTAATAATAATGATAATTAGTTCATTTTCTTTTGGAAAAAAAAAAATACGAAGTGGTGGAAACAACAACTTTCCATTTGCTCTCGATGTTAATTAATTAATTAATTTTTTTTTTTAACGAAAATTTTTTTTTATTTTTTTAAGCGACGACGACGATGACGACAACGATGACGTCATCGAATTTATTTCAAACTAAAATTTTTTTTACGTCACTATTAATAATATAAATCAAATTTTATTTATTTTCACGTTTAATTTATTTCCACGATTTCTACTATTATTATCATATCACCGACACAATCATTCAAATGGTAAAATTTAAAATAAAATGGCATCGAAAACAATGAATTTAATAATTAATAATAATAATAATAATAATAATAATAATAATAATAATAATAATAATAATAATAATAATAATAATAATAATAATAATAATAATAATAATAATAATAATAATAATAATAATAATAATAATAATAATAATAATAATAATAATAATAATGAATGATAATTTTTTTCATTTATGTAATCTCGTGACTATTTATTCAATTCGTCGTGGTGCTTAATTATTTCTTTTCTTTTTTTTTTGGGCGTTTTTTTTTTTTTTTTTTTTTTAACACACAATCGTTAAAAATTTTTAATCAAACAGCATAATGATAATGATGATGATGATAATGATGATGATAATGATGATAATAATGATGATAATAGAGCAAAAAATCTACGAGGAGCGATTTGAAAAAAAAAAGAAAAAAAGAAGAAGAAATTTCACTCGACTTATTTACATTTTCGCGTGCAATAAATTATTCAAATTAAATTTTTTTTTTTTATTTTAAATTTTTTTCCCGCCAAATTTTTCGAATGTGAATAATTAGTATTATTATTATTTTCATTTTTTAAGGCACATTTTTGTTTTTCCATTTGTAAGAGAGAGAAAGACCCCTTAATTAGCAATTTAAAAATTATTCAATTTTTTTTTTTTTTTCAAACGTAAACTACAATTAACGATTATTATTATCATCATCATCATCATTGAATGTAAAACATCTTTGGGAGTTTATTTTTCATTCTTCCTTCTCCCCTCCCTCCCCACA
>NW_002987776.1:114104-115139 GCF_000006295.1 Pediculus humanus corporis | reverse complement strand
ATATATAAAAAAAAAAAATATGGCGTCGTTAAATAAAAAAACTAAATGTCATTTATTTCTTTCTATTTTCCCCCCCCTCTCCCACATTATTTATTTTATTACCGCAATCATTTTTTATAAATATAAACGAAAGGCGAAAAATACATTATTATTATTATTATTATTATTACTATTTACCGAACGATAAAATAATAAAAACTTAAAGGTAAAGATAATAAAAATAAAAATAGGTTAAATATTACGTTTAAAAATTTTTTTTTTATCAAATGTACGCGGCGTTTTGCAATTTTTTTAACTTTTAAAAAACTCGGTTAATTATTAATTAAGTATTATCGTCATTAACATAATAATAATAATAATAATAATAATAATAATAATAATAATAATAATAAAATCAATACGCGCGCGAATTTATTGGGAAAAAAAAATACGTTGGGTATTTAAAATTTAAATACCCCCACAATAATAATAATAATAATAATAATAATAATATTTTAAGGTTACCGAATGTTACGATGACGTAATTCATTTTCTATCTCGCTTTTCGAAAAAAAAAGAAAAAGAAAAATTAATTCATTCGTTCGAAGATAGTTCAATGACCCGATATTAATAATAATGATGATGATCATAAAATTTGATAAAAAAAATTTTTTTTTTTCAAATCGCAAATCCGGATAATGTTTTAAACCTGTGATACCTAAGTTAAAAAAAAAAAAGAAGTCAATCTCCTTTACGAAGGTATACGACGAGGAAAATTTCACTAAAATACCTTATGCAACTTTTTTTTTTTTTTTTTTTTTTTTTCTTGTTTGGTTACCTTATTTTCTCATCTCGTTCGTCGAGTTTTTTTTTTCTTTTTTTTTTTATTCAAATATTTCACTCGAGTATTATTATTATTATTATTATTATTATTATTATTATTATTATTATTATTATTATTATTATTATTATTATTATTATTATTATTATTTTTTTTAAAGTGGCAGAAGAAAAAATCAAAATCACGAAAATATACGAATACGTTTTTTTTTTTTT